>NC_080172.1:87946404-88162744 GCF_950295315.1 Erinaceus europaeus
AACCTTATAATAGTATAAAGAATTACATCACTAAGAAAAAGTAAATAAAATAGTAAAATATCATATCAAGGATACATAAGTATATCAATACCTATAGTACAGTATAAAAACAAGAAATAGGAAATCCAAATGTCATTTTTAAAAAAAAAATTATTTATTTATTTATTCCCTTTTGTTGCCCTTGTTTTATTGTTGTAGTAGTTGGATAGGACAGAGAGAAATGGAGAGAGGAGGGGAAGACAGAGAGGGGGAGAGAAAGACACCTGCAGACCTGCTTCACCTTTTGTGAAGTGACTCCCCTGCAGGGGGTTGGCAGGGCTTGAACCAGGATCCTTAAAACTGTCCTTGCGCTTCAGATGCACTTCAGGTTACCTCAAACACTTCAAATACTGTGATAAGAAGTCCACAGGTTAGGGATCACGCAGTGACACATCTCATAAAGCAAAATGCAAGGACCAAAATTGAAGCCCTTGGTCCCCACCTACGTGTGGAAAGCTTCACAAGCAGTGAAGCAGTGCTACAGGTATTTCTTTTGTTCCTTATCCCCCACCCCCTTCCATTTCACTTTCTCTCTGTCTCTATCAAATAAATAAATAAATAAGATCTTTAAAAATATAATTTGGAAGTTGGGGGGTAGAGCAGCGGGTTAAACACACATGGCGCGAAGCCCAAGGACCGGCATAAGGATCTGGGTTTGAGCCCCCAGCTCCCCACCTGCAGGGGAGTTGCTTCACAAGCCATGAAGCAGGTCTACAGCTGTCTATCTTTCTCTCCTCTTCTCTCCATTTATTTCTGTCCTATCTAACAGCAACAACAATAATAACTACAACAATAAAACAAGGGCAAAAAAAGAGAATAAATAAATAAATGTAAAAAAAAGGAAAAATGTTTAAAAACATATATATAAGCTTACAGATATAATTTGGTTTAAGAAAAAAGCCTTGTTTATTTAGTAAATATTCAAAGACATATGATCAAGTGTCATATAGTTGATGCATATGGAAATCATGTTTTTTCTGTTTTTTGAATTTTTATTATATATGTCATGAGGCAAGAGCACATTTAAAATACTTATTCTATCAACAGTAAGGATGCTCCAGTGTCAACAATATATATATTTGTATCAAAGCGTTTAACTTTTCTAAGATGCTTAAGCTTTGTGTCACTATTGTCAAGAGAGTATCCTCAGTGGAAAGGAACTAGACAATGCAATTGAAGATGATAAAGGTCTAACTATAACTTCTATTATAATAATTTCTTTTCAAGAGGTACTAAATATGAATATAGTGCACTTAAAATTCTGTTATTTAATTTGTAGTGTTGCCCTTAATTTTTCCTTCCCCATTTCTCCTAAAACCACTTTAGTCAACCATCTGAAAGACTCCTGATTTTTGTATTTGATTAATGTATACAATTGTAAAGGTACTTGTCTTCCAGAAACAGAAAGGGAAATAGAGCCTCAATGAGCCTAACTGCTACATTTTAAAGTGATGAAAATTAAATGTAAAGAAGAGAGGTGGAACAGGAAGATGACTGGTTTTCCTGGTAGGAATGAAAAGGTGGGAGTTTCGGTTCCAGTAATTGCTTCTCCACTGGATGTGGACATTGGCAGGTGGATCTAATCCCCAGTTTGTTTCTATCTTTACCTAAGGGAGTAGGGTCTGGAGAGGCGAAGTTTGGTGAGGTTGTCTGCCCAGAGAAGTCAAAGAATGGCATCAGAGTAGTTTCTGAAGCTTGGTGAGTGACTGAAAGGCAGTAAGATATAAAGCAGGACAAATTGTTTAATAAACAGGAACTCAAAGGAAGAAACAGAGCAGATTAAATTAGGAGTTTTGGTGTGGGAAAAAAATCTAGGAAATCTATTTTAGTTATGTTCCAAGGGGCCCACAGCATTAGTAATATTTGCCTGAGCTTGATTGCTAACATTCAGGTGGACTAAAATCATTGTCTGGGAAGATAGTGTCAGAAAAGAAATTTGGTTCATACTCCCAGAGGGATATAGAATAGGGAAGTTTTCAGTGTAGCAGATGAGACACAGAATTTTGGTGGTAGAATTATGCTTCTGTTATTTTACAAATTTTTAAATCATTATTTAATCACAAAAAATAATGAACAGTTGGATAGTATTTTAATCTAAGCTTTTTTAGATTTTAAACATTTGTGTAGTCAAAGAAAAAATCTTTATCATTTCATGATTAAAAATTGTTTATACTAAAATATATTTCTAGTTTATTTTATATTGATTTAGCTAGACATACACATAGCTTATATTTGTCTAAAATCTCTTGGAGAAAATATATAAATACTTTTCAAATATCACTCATCATTTGTTTGACAAAATGATGACTCTGAATCTTTGCAGACATTTTCATTGGAAAAACTGAGAAAAGCTTCTTAATGAAAAAAAAAACACTTTTTCTATAAATATAGTGGTGATTACTTTTCTATGGAGCTATGGTATATATATTTTTTTCTGACACTAAGGAGTTAAGCTGTAAAAAACAATTAACAGTTCAAGCTAAAAGTGCTAGAACTTGAAGGTAGTAAAGTGTGAACTTTGTTGTCTCCTGAGTTCCTATTATTTCCAAGTTGTTTTCCCCCATCACTTGATTTTATCACATCCAACATTTCACTTCAGAGAATACAGAAGATTAAAGTGAAAAAATTTAACTTGACTCTATACTACAAGTTTTATAATCAAAATAGTTACATACACCTTATCTATCTATGATGATCAACAGTGGGGAATATGAATAAAACTAATTAGGAAACAATTTTTAGCTATTATTCCATCTAAAATACAAAAGTATGTTACAAAAAAAAAGAGTTCTGTTAGTTGCAGTATTTTGGCAAATATAGTCAGGCTTATGGTTAGGGCTTAATAATGAATTTCTAACAAAAATTATAAAAGAATGAAAATTTAAGTCCTAAGATATAGTTAGTCTACCATAAAATACAATGCTAAAATGTATCCATCAAAGACATGTTATTAGATATTAAAAATAATTAAAGTAGTTTAAATTAAATATATTCCAGTCTGTGTAATGGATTAGATTCTGTTTATGCCTCATAGATAATACCTTATTTTATCATCTGTTGTTGGCAATTGTAATTTAATATTTCCTAAATAAACCAGAAAGGGGTTGTGTTTATCACAAATGTCATAAATTATCCAATAATTAATCTTAAAGAGGAAAAGAAGACATACCAATTAAAGATACTTAAATATTGTGTCTTTCAGCATAAGTTAGATTACATTTTTCCAGCAAACCTTTTACTTCGTAAACATGGAAGCTCTATCATTTTTATCTACAACCAATTTAGTGGTAATTGAATTGTAAAAATGTGTGCATTTCACACATATAGCTGCTATCTATAAGAAGAAAGACATATATGAGTGACTGGAAATCATAGGCAAAGCAACCAATCCAGACTGGAGGCTGACAGGACTTACATATTAATGTTTTGGGAGTTTCCTGATGGATGAGCTGATTCTGAAATAATGACAAGCAGTTAGCTTGGCCAAATGGGAGATAAATGATTTGGCATGAGAATAGAAAAAGTATGGAAAACATTGGAGGAGCTGTAATAAGGAATCTCTTAACAAATGGATAGAAATCTTGCTAAGTAGTCACGAAAATAGTTAATTCTGCCTGGGGCTATACTTTTTTTTTTTTCCTCCCTGAGCCTGAAATCTGATATGTAGGTGGATCCTAGTTATTGTCTGTGGAGATGATCTCATGGCTGGAAAAAGGATCAGAAAGCAGGATCAGGGAAGAGAGTAGCTCCCTAATATGGGAAAGGTTTATAAATATTGTTGACTGTAAACAGTGTAAACACCATCAATTTGATGTAATCTGGGACCCATAAACAGCTTAGGACTCTATGTGACCTCTGTATACCTATAGATCTGAGCTCACATTCTGTGGTCATGAGTAGGAACATTCCAAGATGCCCCAATATCAGGACCCATCTTCCTCTATAGCATAGAGTATGTTGTCCATCCTCAAAAGAACATTCTCTACCATTATTATCCAAGTTGATGGCAAGGTCCTATGGGGGACCACAAAGGGGTCTATTGTGTTGTTCCTCATAGAAATGACCAGTAACAATGGAGAGAGGGATTTATTCGAGGTCTAAGCCCTTCATGTCCGTTTGGGAATTTCAGAACTCCAGGAATAGGGCCCCAACTAATGGGGTGGCCTGATAGTGACTAAAGAGTCATCATTAAGGTATGCCAGTCTCTTGCCCTTATTCAGTTTTTGCAGTCCTTGCTTTGCTAAGGTTAGCTTTGGAGTGAGTGAGAGAAATGTAATAGGAAGTAGGTGAGGAGGGTATCTAAGTCTATATGGACACTGTTTCATTATGAACTTGATACTGACTCACTACAGACTAGTGTGTATTTTTGCTTTCAGGTATGCATTTTGCCCTAACTTATGGATACATGTGAACATATGCTCTATCTCATGGGGCCTGGTCTATATATAGGTTTGGGGACTTTGTTAGAAAAACAGTGAACATCCTGGAATGGAATTAGAGAATACTATTAGAGGAAAGGTCTCACCTTAGTAATGAGGCAGAAGGGTTGACATTCCATGCCTGACATCTCTGGACACAGTCTGAAGTTAAGCATGCTGAGGTGGTACTCATTGTGTTGATTAGGTTGGGATATCGTGGATGCAATATCATTTGGTATGAATTGAGAGAAACATGCAGGAAAGTGATCCCCACCCTAGAAGTTCCAGGACTGGGGGAAATATAGGCTCTATAGAGGAAATGTGAGGTTCCTGTTGTCTTAGGGTTTAAGAGCAGGCACCGAGCCCCAGCACTAACCCTGGAGGCAAAAAAAAAAAGTCCTAGGGCTTAAGAAGGCAATAGATAGTTATTGCTATAATCACATTATTTGGTAATTGGTTTATCTTTGAAATATCCATTTGTTAGAATTTGTATCATACATGACATCACCATAATTTATGTCCTTTGACATTATTTGTATATATCTGTGCCACCAGTTGCTTCTGTTCTCCCTGGTCTAAGCTTTTAATAGAGTCAACATATCAAAGACTCAGCCTATGTATTAAAAAGAGTCTGTGCTTTAAAAAGTTTGAGGCATTCAATCAATTTTCCCCTCTCATATTAATTAAATAGTGATTTATATGACTACAAATTAATAGGAGTATACATAAATATCATTCCTACTGTGTCCTATCCCATTCCTCCTCCCCCACCCCCCGCCCCATGAAGCTGAACACCCACCCTCACCCTCAACTCTGGATTTTTACTTTGGTGCTCTACTTCAAATTTGGTCAAATCCTGCTTTTAGTTTCCCTTTCTGTTATAGTATAGCATTTCTGCTATAGTATAGCCATAGGCCCTTTGGAATATAACTAAAATAAGCCTACTAGCAAGCTACAAAGTGGAGAACCCTCCAACTCTTCATCTGCACTATTCCAGACTTTAGATCCATGATTGGTCAACGATTTGTTTGGCTTTGTATGTAAACTCTCTTTATAGCCACCAGACTTCCCTGGACAGACAACCCCACCAATGTGCCCTGGAGCTCCACTTTCCCAGAGCTCTTCCCCACTAGAGAAAGAGAGAGAGGCTAGGAGTATGGATCAACCTGTAAATGCCCATTTTCAGTGGGGAAGCAATTACAGAAGCCAGACCTTCCACCTTCTGCATCCCACAATGACCTTGGGTCTACACCCCCAGACGGTTGAAGAATAGAATATCTATCAGGGGATGGGATGGGATAGAGAGTTCTGATGGTGGGAACTGTGTGGAGTTGTACCCACACAGTTATCCTATGGTTTAATCAATGTTTCCTTTTTATAAATAAAAAATAAAAAATAAATAAAAAAAGAAAATAGTTAATTCAGCTTTAATTTGTACTAAGACAAGTTAGTATAAATTTTTATTTCTTTAACCTGGTTTATGAATGACAATGGAAGTTAGTGTTTATGAAGTTTCCTAGAGTTTGATCCTGTCAGTAGTGGAGATGTCTTGAAAATCCCAGTAAAATTTCACCTTCCGAAATAATCCCTACATTTTCAGCCTCATCTATTGTTGTCTCTCAGAAATAGCTCTCCACTACAGGTACAATATGTACAATCAGTAGTGGCTTACTAGGGCTTCCTGAAAATGGACTTTTCAGGGAGTCACCTCTGCAACTTCAATGTCCTTTTAATAATGACTTCCTAGAAGCATATGCCCTTCCAAAACTGAACCAAGAAGAACTACAAAATCTAAATGCACCAATCACAGACAAAGAAATTGAAACCATTATTAAGAACCTTCCCAACAACAAAAGTCCTGGACCAGATGGCTTCACAAATGAATTCTACAAAACTTTCAGGAAACAGTTAGTACCCATACTTCTTAAGCTTTTCCATAAGATTGAAGAAACAGGAATACTCTCTTCCACCTTCTATGAAGCCAACATCACCCGGATACCAAAAGCTGATAGGGACAGAACAAAAAAGGAAAACTACATACCAATATCTCTGATGAACATAGATGCCAAAATATTAAACAAGATCTTGGCCAACTGGATACAGCAAGATATCAAAAAGATTGTTCATCACGACCAAGTGGGATTCATCCCAGGAATGCAAGGCTGGTTCAACATCCGTAAGTCAATGTCATTCACCACATCAATAAAAACCAGTCCTGGAACCCTTGGATAGGGCCCACTTTCCCGTATGCCTCTCCCAATCCATATCAAATAATATTGCATCAACCGATCACAACCTAACCAACGCAACGATTGCCACCTCAACATGCTTCACTTCAGACTGTGTCCAGAGACTTCACATGTGGAATGACAACCCTTCAGCTTCATTACTCGGGTGAGACCTTTCCTTTCATAGTATTCTCTGATTCCATCCCAGGTGGTTCACTTTCTAACAAAGTCCCAAAACCTAGATATAGACCAGGTTCTGTGAGAGAGAGCATATGTTCACACATGTCCATAAACTACTGCAAAATATATACCTGAAAGCAGAAGTACACTAGAGTTTGCAGTGAGTACCTCCCTAACACTTCCTCTCCACTATTCCAAGCTTTGGGTCCATGATTGCTCAACAATTTGTTTGGCTTTGTATGTTAATTCTCTTTTCAGTCACCAGGTTCCAAATGCCATCAGGATGCTGGCCAGGCTTCCCTGGATTGAAGACCCCACCAATGTGTCCTGGAGCTCAGCTTCCCCAGAGACACACCCTACTAGGGAAAGAGAGAGGCAGACTGGGAGTATGGACAGACCAGTCAACGCCCATGTTCAGCGGGGAAGCAATTACAGAAGCCAGACCTTGTACCTTCTGCAACCCACAATGACCCTGGGTCCATGCTCCCAGAGGGATGGAAAATGGGAAAGCTATCAGGGGAGGGGGTGGGATATGGAGGTTGGGTGGTGGGAATTGTGTGGAGTTGTACCCCTCCTACCCTATTGTTTTGTTAATTAATCCTTTCTTAAAAAATAAAATAAATAAAATAAAAGCAAAGCCAAAAACCACATGATTATCTCAATAGATGCAGAGAAAGCCTTTGACAAAATCCAACACCCATTCATGCTCAAAACTCTACAAAAAATGGGAATAGATGGGAAATTCCTCAAGATAGTGGAGTATCTATATAGCAAACCTACAGCCAACATCATACTCAATGGACAGAAGTTGAAAGCATTCCCCCTCAGATTGGGCATCGGGGGAAGGGAAGGGAAGGGAAGGAAGGGAAGGGAAGGGAAAGTAAGGGAAGGGAAAGGAAGGGAAGGGAAGGGAAGGGAAGGGAAGGGAAGGGAAGGGAAGGGAAGGGAAGGGAAGGGAAGGGAAGGGAAGAGTGAAAGAAAGAAAACTGAAAAGGACAGAACTAGAGGAAATGATTTGGTTTCTCAGGAAACTTTTGAGTAGGAAATGTCCAGAAAGCTCAGGTTATATGAGTTCAAACTTAGTACTTCCAAGAGTGTTAATCCCTCAGTATTTCTGGGGTCGCTGGTGTACAAACTGAGAAAGAAGTCTTCTGTTCTCGAATTCCTGAGGTTATTAGAAGACAATATTATTTTGTTATGCATGGGAATGTTAAATCTTTTTGTTAGATCAAGATTAGTATGAAGAATGCTTTTGTAAAACTCTTCAGTACTTGTCTATAAGGGTGATGCCTTTCAACTGGGTCACACTAAATTTGGAGTGTGACATGGATTCTCAGTAATATTTATTTAGATGTAAAGCTAATAATAGCTCTGTGCTTAGAGTTTAAAGTCATAGGGATTTACAAAACACAAATATGTGCAATAAGTCCTATGCAAAGTTCTCTATTTCCTAAATTCCTCATCTCTCCATGAAAAGCATTAGGTAAGTGTTTGAAATGCAATTATTTTTTTCTTGCATTTAATTACATAGTATATGCAGTCACTTTGTAATAAAGGCAAGTTTTTACTCTAATTTAACCACAATCAAACACCTATAAGTTTCAAGTTCAGAAAATTGCTTTTTATAAATAGCTAGTTTTAAATTCTTAATATTAGTGGATCCCAATATTTGGGAACTCAATGGTACCTCATATGAAATTTGTGAGAAATCACAAAATTTGACTTTGTTAGTATTAATATAATATCTTCTGGGTAATAAAGTTTCGGAAAAAATGAAAGAAAAAGATACTGGCAACCTATATGATTAGAACAGCATTTTTGAATATATAATACCTTGTCTTTTTAAAAAAAATTTTATGTGTTTATTAACCAACAGACTAGTTTGTTATAGAATTCTTGAATCTCATCTCTAGCATATGCTAGATTACTTTCAGAAAGTTACTATAACTTTCTTTGCCTTCATTTCTTTATTTTCTATGTAAAATTGTTCCATATTTAGATGAAATAATATGAATTAAGTATTTAGCATATGTTTTATGTAAAATGTGGAAGTTCAGTAAAATGAACTTATGTCTTCTTGGAGTAATTACTCAGAAGTGTGTTGCTTTGCTACTAGATACTTGAATCAGGGGCAGAGTTTAGTTCCAAAGCAGAAGAGACCAGTACAGAAACATAAAAATCCCAGCATTAAAATAGTAGAGGAGACTTCAGAGAAAAACTAACAGAAAGCTCCCTCTGCCTTGTTGTAATATTAGGAGCAGGTTTCCCTGCTTAGGATATGAAGGCTGCTGAGTCTCAGAACTATGTTGTTTGGTTCATATATGTTTGTCATCCCTTATCTGTATTATAAGCAAATTACCACAAATGTTAATTAAAAATATAGTTTCTCTCACACAAATTAGTTCAAAGAATCAGTGTTCCCAAATCAATTTTATGTGAATTATTAAATTTTGATGGGAAAAAATGCTGCATAGATGTAAGAAAACACAGGCTAATGTTATCAAAACTATGGAAAACTGGTGAAATAGCTCACTTTAATAATGTACTGCTTTAACATGTGCATGACCCAGTTCTGAGCCTGGCCCTCACTGCACTAAATGAAATTTGGTGATAAGGTCTCTCTCTCCTTCTCTCTCTCTCTAGCTAATAATAAATTAAATTAAATGTAATTTGGATGCAAAAATTATAAAGTATTGTAAAATAAGTACAGAAATGTGTGTATATAATACATATACAGATATATACTTTAATTGAGATTTATTCCTATTATGTATCTATATTAAATGATAAATCATATTGTATAATGTACAAATTATTTAAGCATAATAAAATTAATTTAATCACAATAAACTAAATTGATCAACTTACAATACATAAGCATAATAATAATAGGAAGAGACATCTACAAATTTTAATAGCTTATAATTCCATAAAATACTTTTATAAAACTAGATGAAACATTCCTTAAAATCAATTTAGCATCTCTAGGTATCTCGTTATCAAAAAGTATGAGAAAATTACCCTTAAAAATCAGAATTAAACAGGCTGGATTTCACAGATACATCTAGTCATTATTGTTCTACATTTTCTAAATGACAGAAAACAAAATAAGGTTTGAAAAGTTTGGATAGGAAGAGGCAATTGTACTTATTTACGTATAAAACAAAAACAAAACTATTAAAACAAATGAAAGAGTTTAGCACAGTTTCTTGAAACAAAGTAGTAAGTCTAGCCTACAAATTGGTGTCAAGTAATTAGGAATTAAAATTGAAGGTGTCGGTATAGGCATACCTGGTTCAGTCTTTTCTGTTTGTTATTAATTTATTTATAAAATTAAAAAATATTAACAAGACCATAGTATAAGAGGGGTACAATTCCACACAATTTCCACCACCAGAGCTCCATATACTACCCCCTCCCTTGAAAGCTTTCCTATTTATCCCTCTGGAGCATGGACCCAGGGTAATTATGGCGTGCTTCAGAAGGTGGGAGATCTGGCTTCTGTAGTTGCTTCTCCACTGAACATGGGTGTTGGCAGGTAGATCCATACCCCCAGCCTGTCTCTCTCTCTCCCTAGTGGGGCATGGGTCTGGGGAGGCAGGGTTCCAGGACACACAGATGTTGTCATCAGGGAATTGGGGTTGGCGTCATGGTAACGTCAGTAACTTGGTGGCTGAAAGGCATTACAACATAAAGCAGAACCAGTTGTTTAGTAGTCAGGAACCTAAAGACAAGAACATAGTAGATGAGTGTTGGGATCTGCATTTTGGAAAGACCTATTAGATATACTTTAGGTATAGTTTAAGGTGCCCATGATTTACTAATGTTTGCCTGAGCTTGATAGCTAACATGCAGGTAGAACCAATGTATTGTCTGGGGAGATAGTTGTCAGAGTTGGAAATAGGACTAGAAAGCTAGATCAGAGTAGAGTAGGGTGGCTCCCAAATAAGGGAAAGATATATAATGCACAAGTACCTGGGTTCAAGAACTGGTTCCCACCTGCAAGAGGGAAAGCTTCACAGGTGGTGAAGCAGTGTTGCACATCTCTTTCTCTCCCCCTTTCCTCTCATTTTTTCTCTGTCTCTATCCTAAATAAATAAATGAAATGAAATATTGAAAATTATAATTGAAATTAAGTTCCATGCACAATAACAGTCCTTTCTTTTTATAGATTTTATGCCTGACGACCCCACCAATGTGTCCTGGAGCTCTGCTTCCCCAGAGACACACCCTACTAAGGAAAGAGAGAGGCAGACTGGGAGTATGGATCAACCAGTCAATGCCCATGTTCAGCGGAGAAGCAATTACAGAAGCCAGACCTTCCACCCTCTGCAACCCACAATGACCCTGGGTCCATGCTCCCAGAGGGATAGAGAATGGGAAAGCTATCAGGGGAGGAGATGGGATATGGAGATTGGGTGGTGGGAATTGTGTGGAGTTGTACCCCTCCTTGTTAATGTCTCCTTTCTTAAATAAATAAATTAAAAATAATAAAAATAAAATAAAATAAAATTAAAAAGATTTATGTATTTATTTTTATTCTATGAAACACAGAAAATTTTTTAAATGAAGGGGGTAGAGAGGGAGGGAGAGACAAGAGACAAATACAACAATGTTTCACAGATAATGAAACTTCCCACCTGCAAGTGGGGACTTAGGACTTGAACTTGGGCCCTTACATATGGTAATGTATAAACTTAACTGAGTATTACACTGTCTAGTCCCACTGTAATTTTTTTTTATTATCTTTATTTATTAGATAGAGACAGAAATCAAGAGGGTAGGAGGAAGAGAGAGAGAAACCTGCAGCTCTGCTTCACCACTTGCAAAGCTTTCCCCCTGCAGGTGGGGACCAGGGGCTCCAACTTGGGTTCCTGTGCACTGTAACATGTGCACTCAACCAGGTGTGCCACCACCTGGCCCCTAGTCCCCACTTTTAATTCTTAATAATAAATTGAGAATACATTAGAAGAAATATTTTAAAAAGTCAGGATATACTGAAGAGTTCTAAAAGAAATGAGATGCAGATTTATTCAGGCAAGTATAGGAGTTACGTTTACACTGTGGTAATTAAAAGAGTATGGCTATGCCTTGGAGGGTGGCTCAGAAGTTAGTGCTTTTTCTTGCATGCATAAGAGCCCAGGTAGGAATCTGAGCACTGCATGTGATGAAATAGTACTCTGGTAATGTTTTTTCTCGTAACATGAGTGAATGGATAAATAATCAAATGGTCAAAAAGGAAGTCTAGCAGTAGAGTGGTCAAGCCTTTGGGTTCATTTCCTGGAATCACATATAATGCAGTTGTGCTCTTTATATCTCTCAGCATATAATATATAATATATGATAAATATATAAGTATATAATTAATATAATATGTAATGTGTAATATGTGTTATAAGACATTAATAAAGCTTTTAAAATTATTTATAAAGCAAAAACAGAAAATATCGATAAAACCATAGGATAAGGGGGATAAAATTCCACATTTCCCACTACCAGAGTTCTATATCCCATCCCCTCCACTGGAAGCTTTCCTATTCTTTATCCCTCTGGAAGTATGGACCCAGGATTATTATGGGGTGCAGAAGGTGGACGGTCTGACTTCTGTAATTGCTTCTCCATTAAGCATTGGTGTTGGCAGGTCGATCCGATCCATACTACTAGTCTGTTTCTATTTTTCCCTAGTAAGGCAGGGCTCTGGAGAGATGGGGTTCCAGGGTACATTGGTGAGGTCCTCTGCCCAGAAAAGTCAGGTTGGTGTCATGGTTGCACCTAAACTTGGTGGCTGAAAAAGCTTTAAGATATAAAGAAGAACATTGTTTAATAATCTGGAAACCTAAAGGTAAGAATATAGCAGATGAGATTTGAAGTCTCCATTTTGGAAAAAGTCAGTAGATCTATTTTAGGTATATTCCAAGGGGGCCATGACTTTACTAATTGTTGCCTGAGCCTGACAGCTAACATGCAGGTGGGTAAAAATATTTGAAGAGATGGTGTCAGGGTTGGAAATAGGACTAGAAAGCTGAATCAGAGAAGAAAGTAGCTCCCAAATCTGGGAAAAGTATATAAATACTATTAACAATGAACCCCATCGATTTGATCTGGGCCCTATATTCAGTGTGCAATCTCTGCATCCCTGTAAGTCTGAGCTAACATTCTGTCCTATTAGCTAGGAACCTTCTAGGCTACACCCATTGCCAGACTCATCTTCCTCGAGTGTTAGAGTATGTTGCCCAACCTCCCTTCAGAGAATGGAACATTCCTTACCATTGTTGATCCACAATGAGGGCAAGGTCCTATAGGGACCCACACAGTGGCCCATATATTACGTTGTTCCTGATGGAGATGACCAGTGACAGTGGAGAGAAGGATATACTAAAAGATCTAGGTCCATCATGTCTGTGTGGGAAATCCCAAGATTCCCTCACTAGGACCCTGGGAGATGAGGTGGCCTGGTAGTGACCAAAGAGCCATCATTAAAATATGCAGGTCTCTTGCCTTTATTCAGCTTTTATAGTCCTTACTTTGGCTGACAAGATTAGCCTTGGAGTAACTGAGGGAAGTGAAATAGGAGGTAGGTGAGGGAATATCTAGGTCTAAATTGAAACTATCTAGACCTCTAGACCCCTGTCTCCACAGTCACTGATCATCTCCATCAGGAACAACCTAATGAACCTTTATGTGGGCCCCCATAGGACCTTGCCCTCAGTGTGGATTAACAATGGTAGGGACTGTCCCATTCTCAAAAGGGAGGTTGGACCAAAATCATTACCACTGGAGGAAGATGGGTTTGGCAATGGGTACTGTCTAGAAGGTTCCTCGCTGTGACCACAGAATAATAAACATTTTTTTTTCACTTATAGGAGTTTGTTTTTTTTCATTTTTTTATTTGTAAAAAGGAAACATCGACGAAACCATAGGATAAGAGGGGTACAGCGTCACACAGTTCCCACCAACAGAACTCCATATACCATCCCCTCCACTGATAGCTTTCCTATTCTTTATCCCTCTGGGAGTATGTATCCAAGATTATTGTGGGATACAGAAGGTTGAAGGTCTGCCTTCTATAATTGCTTCCCTGCTGAACATGGGGAATGTTGTCAGGTCGATCCATACTCCTAGCCTGTTTCTCTCTTTCCCTACTGGGGAAGGGCTCTAGGAATAATAAACGTTTTATAAGAAAACAGTGTAGTCAAGAGTCGGGCAGTAGGCTATCAGGTTAAGAGCAACTGGCGCGAAGCACAAGGACAGGCATAAAGGATTCGGGTTCGAGCCCCCAGCTACCCACCTGCAGGGGAGTCATTTCACAGGCAGTGAAGTAGGTCTGCAGGTGTTTTTCTCTCCCCCTCTCTATCTTCCCCTCCTCGCTCCATTTCTCTCTGTCCTATCCAATAACAAAGACAATAATAATTACAACAATAAAACAACAAAAGTAAATAAATAAATATTAAAAAAAGAAAAGAAAAGAAAAAGAAAACAGCATAGTCTTGACAAATATGCCATTGGAAAAGAAATGATAGCTACAAATCACACCTATTCATAAAGTGGATCCAATTCTAAAACAGGCAGCATGACAATTCAGTTAGGAAAAAGGGCTTTCAATTTCTTTCAAAAGTGTTTGAAAAACTTTTTGAGAGAAAAAAGAAAATAATTGCCTGTTTTCCTGTACATCTAGTTGTATTACAGATTATTTGAAGATCAGAATGCACAAACTAAAATATGACATTTACATGAAAATATAAAATAACTTGTTTATGAATGTTCATGAGTAAAGGACCTTTAATATCTACACCAAAAATTCCATGATACTTAAAGAGAAATAATAGGGGTAGCACGACTGGTAGAGCACACATGTTACTATGCACAAGGAATCAAGTTCAAGTCCTGGGTCCCCACCTGCAGGGGGGGAAGCTTCATGAGTGCTGAAACAGTGATACCCATATCTATTTTCTATTTTAAAAAATATTAAGTCTATGGTGTAAAGCACAAGGATCAACGTAAGGACCCCTGTTCGAGCCCCCAGCTCTTAACCTAAGTGGGGTTGCTTCACAAGCAGTGAAGCAGATCTGCAGGTGTCTGTCTTTCTCTCCGCCTCTCTGTCTTTCCCTCCTCTCTCCATTTCTCTCTGTCCTATTCAACAGCAATGACATCAATAACAATAATAATAATAACCACAACAACAATAAAAAAAAAACAAAGGCAACAAAAGGGGGGAAAAATATCCTCCAGGAGCAGTTGATTTATGGTGCAAGCAACAAGCCCCAGCAATAACCCTGGAGGAAAAAAATATATATATATTAAATCTATATAAATAAGTCTATACCTTATATTAAAAAGGGAATTATCTAATTGCAAAATATGAGGGTCTTTCAAACAGATGAAAAACTAATTGTGCACTTCCCCATGCCCACTAGAATAGCAAAGCACTTAACATTTAATAACATCGCTAAGTGTTTGAAAATGTAAGTACTTTTTAAACTTTTAAGCATATTTTGCTTTCTTCAATACTTGTGGAAAACTGTCGATATATGTGGAAGAATGCAAGAGGCACATATTGAATGGGTAAGAAGTTTATTATTTTATGCACATCTTAGAGAAACTTATGTATGTGACATGAATATACATGCAAAATTTATTTGTGGCCCAGAAGGTAAAGAGAGCACTGGATACAGCATTTAACCCTAAGCTGTAAAGTCCTGTGTCCTATCCTTGGTATCACATGTTCCAGACTGATAAGTTGGTTATTTCAGAGTTCTCTCAGGCTTTATAATCATGACAGGATAGACTCTCATTGCTCTTTGTCTCCAATTATTTTTTCTTTCTGCCTCCTATATTTATATTATCTCACAGATAAAATGTCTCTTTATTTTCCTTTCTACTCTACCTCCTTCTTTCTCTCTCCCTCTATTTCTTTCTTACTTTCTTGCTTTCTTTCTTTTTTTTCTTTCTTTCTTTCTTTCTTTCTTTCTTTCTTTTTTTCTTTCTTTCTCCCTTTCCTTCTCTCTTTCTTTCTTCCCTTCTTTCTTCCTTTCTTCTGGTCATTATCAGCAGCTGCCTGTCTTACTTTCTAGCTGTCTACCTTCCTGACCTTATTGCTGGAATCATATTACTGGATTTGATGTTAGTGGACTCTGATGGCATCCAACCATAGAAAAACTTGATTCAGCCTATAGGATCACAGTCACCTTTTCTTTTCAGGGCCAATATGCATGCATTGTTACAGATTCCACACTAGTTCAAGGTGTGGAAATAAGGACCAATTGGTATCATTTTAAAAGAGAGGATTACACTAGAGTTTGCAGTGAGTACCTCCCTAACACTTCCTCTCCACTATTCCAATCTTGGGATCCATGATTGCTCAACAAATTGTTTGGCTTTGTATGTTAACTCTCTTTTCAATCACCAGGTTCCAGATGCCACCAGGATGCTGGCTAGGCTTCCCTGGATTGAAGACCCCACCAATGTGTCCTGGAGCTCAGCTTCCCCAGAGACACACCTTACTAGGGAAAGAGAGAGGCAGACTGGGAGTATGGACCGACCAGTCAACGCCCATGTTCAGCGGGGAAGCAATTACAGAAGCCAGACCCTCTACCTTCTGCAACCCTCAACGACCCTGGGTCCATGCTCCCAGAGGGCTAGAGAATGGGAAGGCTATCATGGGAGAGGGTGGGTTATGGGGATTGGGTGGTGGGAATTGTGTGGAGTTGTACCCCTCCTACCTTATGCTTTTGTTCACTAATCCTTTCTTAAATTAAAAATTTAAATAAAAAAAAATAATAAATAAATAAATAAAAAAAAAGAGAGACAGAGACAGAGAGAGAGAATTATTGCTGGATTTTAAAATAAAATATGACAAGTAATTTGATAAGGAAGTATATCCATATTAGCTGGCAATAAATACATACAATAATTAATAATAAATAAATACAATAAATAATAAGTAAATAATAATAAAAAAGAAAAGAAAAACTCTTCATTGAAATATTACCTCATTGCCCAGTAGTAGGAATATAATTGTCTTAATTCCATAGTAAGAATCATAGGTTTTCTTTACCTCATTCTAATACCAGTATCTTTGTTTCATTTAGTTTCTTTATTTTATTAGACCTACCTTAAGTTTTAACAGCATGATATACATATTCAATATATTACTCTTCATTATTGCTCAGCCTATAGTTTGAAGTTGATAATACAAACATTTTTGATTTTGCATATTCTGGGTTTATGTGGTATATATAGGAGTAAGCAGTGAGTTTGGCACATAGTGGTTGCCATGAACTTTCTCCATCAAGAGAGAAAAACACTTGTTCTCATATCAAATATGAGATATTTAGAGTAGCTACAGTGTTTAAAATTTCTATATTGACCTATATATAATGTATCCCAAGAAATACTTCCCAGTAAATTCAGTTTGGCACTCTCAGGAGATGCTACAATTATAAAGAATGAAATGCTGGATAAAATGACCATGGAGACAACTAATTTGATTATTTCAAATTTCTAATGTGGCATGATATACAAAGATTAAAAAATTTAATGGAACAATAACAACATAACTTAGATAATACAGACACAAAAATAAATGATCTCTTGATAGATTTTTTTTTATCATCATGTATTCCCTTACTTCCACTTATTATAATTTCTTTGATAGCACTTTAATTGTGCTGGCTAGAAAAGAAAGGTAAAAAATTTGTGAACAAGTTACTGAATTTAGCATGAAGTTTCTACTCTACATCAAGAAGGTAATATATTCTTATTTTTATAGAAAGAGTAGCAGAGGCTGCTGCATTTTGCTGTCCCTGCTCAACTAAGAGAACAAAGTGGATCATCTGAGAAGGCAACAAAATAAGATTAGGATCACTCCAGGAACCCACCAAACCACAGGTGAGTGCAAACATGTATGGCTCATGGACAGAGGGACATATGAGTTTTATCAATAAAAGACTGCTGAAGGGAGAAAAACTTAAGTCTTACCAATTTATAACTGTTGGTCTCCATTACTGTTGACCGTCAGGGATTGGGATTGCAGCAAGGAAGTCCTATATTGATACTGGGAGGGAGGAGAGCTGGCTAGGTGCCTCAGGAGAAAATTTACAACCCCTGTGGTCAGGGAGTGTGTTTATATAGTAGGAGCCTTTTAACATCATTCTCATGATAAATTAGGCAAAAAGGTGGATAATTCCCTAGGAAATCAGGATTCATTCAGAATCACAGGGCCACAGAGCTCAGCTCTGCTCAACTCCAGTTGGGGGTGGGGTGGGAATAAGGCCCAGTTGTGGGTGGAGCAGGAGGATTAGGCCCAGGATTTTGGACACTCAGGGCATGGGAGTTGCGTTCAATAACTGTGCTATCTACCACCCACCTTGTTTTATTTCTTAGTCACCAATGAACCTAGGTCTTTGTGTATGGTAATTGTGCTTAATAAACTGCTTCACCACATAGCTCCACGACAATCACATTTTTAAAGTATTTGCAATGACAAGGAGAAAGAAACATAAACATCCTGAAGGTATCAATGTATCATTTTTTTTCCCAACTTCAAAGCCATCATTTTAAGCCAGTGTAGTTTCTTTCTGTTAAATTTAAAGTCCTTTTAGAAATCACTGGCATGAGGACTTGCAAGATAGCTCATTTGAACAGTGTACCTGCTTTGTCATGTACATGATCCAGATTAACAGATGGCTCTCACTACACTGCTGGAAGTTTAAGAACTATATTACCTTTCCATCTCTTTGTCTGTCTCTTACTATCTATAAAATGATGACCTTCAGGTCATAATACATGATCATGAGCCTAATTGATGTGAGAGTAGAGCACTTTGCAGATGCCTATCTTGGTGAGAACAGAAATTGTACTCATGTGTAATCTAATAATAATAGTAATAATAATAATAATAATAATAATAATGATAATAATAATAAAAGAAATGAAGTTCTGGAGTTGGCTATAAAGTAATTTACATCAATGTAAGATGACCATAAATGTTCTTCTTATTTTTATTTTTTTCTAGTATCTTTATTTATTTATTGACTAAAGACAGTTAGAAATAGAGAGGGATGAGAAGATAGGGAGGGAAAGAGACAGAGAGACAACTGCAACACTTAGAAGCTTTCCTTCTGCAGCTGGGGACCAGGTGCTCAAACCTGGATCCTTGTGCATTATAACATATGCGCTCAACCAGTCCTGACCATAAATGTTCTTAATGTCAACTATAAATGAAAACATGCAAAAAAAAAGTTGGACACAAAAACAATGCTTAGTAATTGGATTTGTATCCCTAACAATGTTTAGTATTAATTGACAGTTTGGTTAATATTTACTGTGACCATATTTTTTTTAAATGATACAAATACTGTATCCTATGGTTAAAGGGTAGTTATTGAATACTGCCTAACTTTGTTACATTTTTAAATTGAAATAATAATTTTCAGGATATTAAACTTTATTTAATTTGAATTTCATGTTTTAAACATGAGTTATTAAATAAGGGAACATAAGATAAAGATATTTATGTATTTCTAAACAAAATGAAGACCAACATATAACTCAAAATAGAGCCTTATGGAAAGTTGGTGTTCCAATTTATTGAAAACTAATTGTATCTGACACATTACATCTCATTGCAATAAAAAAAGAGTCAATAGTTGACATGATTGGGCATGAATAGACTATACTGTATGTCAGAATGCGTGAATTTCAACAGTATGCTTAAAATATAAATTAAATATATAAAATAACTAAAACTAAACATTTTTATAAAATTTGTTTACTCTTTTAGATAATTTCTGACTATAGCTTTAGTTGAGTTAGTAGTTAAATTTTATACCTTAACAGACTACGTAGTTATTTTATGACACTTAAATGAAGCTCACTCTACTGCAAGTCATATAAGTTGTTTGCTCAGTTTAGTATATAAACACAATTATTTGTATGGAATACTTATTATGGATGGATTCCTAAGATACCAAGGTATATTGGAACCACAAAATCTGATGAAATATATAAATATAAAAAGAAAGAACATATAATGTTACTGTGGGTTCTCAGGTGGCTACAAATGCAGCTCATTTTTAACAGCTTAGCTTTTAGCTCCTATAATATGTCCCCTATTTGATCACATTACTGAAACAACAGAAGAAAATCTGTAGACTCAACTACAATTTAATTCAATTTACTATATGTATTTATTTAACTACTAAAGTGCATGGCAAAGAGCCTATTATATAAACTGTGTACACATAAGTCTGCAATGTGCTTTTACTTTGATATCCAACCACTATTATATAGGAACCTAACAGAATAATAATTCTATTATCATAAATTTTAAAATCAAGATACTTCAGATGAAAGTATATTGCTCACACTGGCATTTATTATGTGCAATGCTCAGCCAGTCAGTCAAGTTCGACAACTAAAATTTCATTCCTATATATTTTTAACACGCTGTTGAATTGAAAATGTACTTTTACAAAACTGAATATTCTTTAAAGAAGGATACTATGCTCTTAGCTTTGAGTATATTGTGATTAATTGAGAATATGAGGTGCATTTAATTAAGACCAACTAGTTCTCTAATACTCAAACATATTATACCAGTGACATTATAGGAATGCCATTGTCAAATTTGAGTAATACAACAGTATATATTTTGACAAGATATATTAGTCAGGGAATTAGAAATGTTCGCTCAGACTACCTTAAACTTGGAAAAATATTATATTTTCTTTTTTGTTTATTGGGATTCATGGTTTACATTTGACAGTAAATACCATAGTTGGTACATGTGTCACATGTCTTAGTTTTTCACATAACACTCTAACCTCCCACCTGGATCCTCCTCTACCATCATGGTCCAGGACCTGAATGACACCATTCTGCCTCCCTGTCCCAGAGCCTTTGGTGCAATGCACCAAATCCAGCGCAAGGTCTGTTTTGTGTTTTCCCTACTGTTTTTATTTTTCAACTTCTATTTATGAGTGGGATAATCCCATATTTATCCTTCTCTTTCTAGATTATCTCATTTGAAAAGTGTTACATTTTCAAGAGATTGTTTGTCGTATTGCTGAACTACAAGGCAATATCTGCAGTACTTTCTGTTGGCAACTGTCTTTTCATTCTAAGAGGTGGAGACAAATACCAGCTGTAAAAATCCCCAGTAGTGCTAATATGATCCCAAGATGTAATTATATCAAAAACTGTACTAATTTCAAAGTGTATGGCATAGAAAAATACCATAAAATAGATATCAAATGTTTTACCATTCCAGTAGAGTAAATCAATTAGTTTTAATCAATTAGTTTTAACTTAAAAAACTATCTAGGTTGAGCAATTTCTTAAAATATCCAGATCTGATCAACACATCCTACTTTCTTCAAGGCTGTTATCATCAAGGCTAAGATAAAAATAGTGCTTAACTTGTGGAGCAAGTGTAAGGATTAGTAGCACTGCATATAACAGACAATATATGCAACATACTTAACATAGATGCTTACTACATAGGAAAGAGCTTGTTTCTGCAAAAGTCCTCAAATAAGAAGTCCATTGAGCATGGATTTCTTCTTTTTTAATTTAATTTATTTATTTATCTATTTTCCCTTCTGTTGCTCTTGTTGCTTTTTATTGTTGTTGTAGTTATGATTGTTGTTGTTATCATTGTCATTGTTGTTGGATAGGGCAGAGAGAAATAGAGAGAGGAGGGGAAGACAGAGAAAGGGAGAGAAAGATAGGCACCTGCAGACATGCTTCACCTTCTGTGAAGCGACTCCTCTGCAGGTGCGGAGCCTGGGGCTTAAACAGGAATCCTTAAACTGGTCCTTGTGCTTCACGCCACGTGCACTTAACCCGCTGTGCTACTGCCTGACTCCAGAGCATGGATTTCTTTACTGTTGTGTATTATCTTGATCTCATAGAGAATAACTATGAATAACTGAATATTCTGGTATTAGGGAAAGCAGAAGTACAGACATGTAAATTCTTGCACAGTAACTATAAGCTCTCTCATAATGCTGAAATTTTATCAGTTATTCATTGAGTCATTTTCCCACAGAACTGAATTTTCCTGCATTCTTAATTTAAGTGCTCTTGGACTGACTTTTTCATTCAGATAGAGGAAGAAAGAGAGCGACAGAGGAAGACAGTTCTTTAGCACTGGCACTTCTTTCCCTGGTGCCATGTGGTTCAAATCCAAACCATGTTTATGGCAAGGTTTCTGCCCTATTTGGAAGGCTATATTTAAATTCCAATTTAATATTTTAAGATTACTACCATATGCTACATTCTGTAGTAGCCAAAATAACGGTAAAGATGAAATAATATGTTGTTGTTAAATTAGATCTTAACCAAAAGGCCTAGTAACAATTGTTGTCACATTAGAATTTACTGCTTCAGTAATGTAGCTGCAAACATGTCAAAACATGGGCTATGATCTTTAAGAACAAGCAGCCATACATAGTAGTAAAACAAAACACAGAATCTTTGGATATAATAAATCAGATATAAAATCTTTCCGTTTGTGTGTACATGGTGGGTCCAGGAGAGGAAGGCAATGGGAGCAATTCTTGATCAAACAAAGACAGAGAGCACTGATAAATCACTGTACTTATAACATTTCAAGTACATAGATATTAGAACTATTTTGCACACAATTGATAACATATTATCACTGTAAAAAATGAGAAGTGACAGAGTCAGTAAGATATGTCAGTTAGATAGTGCACCTGCTTCGTCAAGTTCCAGTCAGACCCCCACATCATAATGAAGGAAACTTCAGTGCTGTGCTATCTCCCTTACTTCCTCAGTCTCTGTGTTTGCCTCTTTCTCTGTGAAAAAAAGGTGGCTGATAGTGGTGAAGTCAAGTTGAGAAAAGAAAAAGGATTTTGAAAACCAAAAGTTCATAAAGCCTGAGGAAGATAATTTACCATTTGAAATTATGGAACTCATTTTTGTGTTATACATGAGATTCAAAATGTATTTTAAAGCATTTTAAAATATGTATTTATTTATTTATTTATTCCCTTTTGTTGCCCTTGTTGTTCTATCATTGTAGTTATTATTGTTCTTGTTGTTGATGTCATCATTGTTGGATAGGACAGAGAGAAATGTAGAGAAGAGGGGAAGACAGAGAGGCAGAGAGAGACACCTGCAGACCTGCTTCACCGCTTGTGAAGTGACTCCCCTGTAGGTGGGGAGCCGGGCTCGAACTGGGATCCTTATGCCTGTCCTTGCACTTTGCGTCACATGCGCTTAACCTGCTGTGCTACCCCCCGACTCCCTCAAAATGTATTTTAAGAATTAATCAAATTAAAGGGGAAATACACAAATCATTGTATATACTTTAATATTTAATATCAAACTGATAATCTACTAAACAACACATTAATAATCACTAAATATATAGAATATCTGAAAAACATTATCCTACTACATGTTTATTGCAGTTATACACAAGAACTGAAAACAACCTAAGTATATATCAACTTACATAATAAAAATTTAAAAATGTGATATATATGTATATACTATATATATGTATAATATATATACATATAGGAAAGAGACAGAATGTTTTTCCCTTCAAGGAAAATGAAATACTATAATTAGTTTTCATTTTTCAATTGATTTAATAATAATAAAATAGGGGTACAATTCCCACCACCAGAATTCCGTATGTTATCCCTTCCATTGGAAGCATTCATATTCTTTATACCTCTGGAAGTATGGTATCAGGATCGTTATGGGGTACAGAAGGTGAAAGGTTTGGCTTCTATGATTACTTCACTGCTGGACATGGGCATTGGCAGGTCAGTCCAGACCCCTAGCCTGTTTCTGTCTTTCCCTAGTGGAGTAGGGATCTGGAGAGGTGGAGTTCCAGTACTCATTGGTAAGGATTTAGGTATGTTCCAAGGGAGCCCATGACTTTATTAATTTTGTCTGAGCCCTACAGCTAACATGAAGGTGGACTAAAGGTATTATCTGGGAAGATGGTGTCAGAGTTGGGATTAGGACTAGAAAGCTAGATCAGGAAAGAGAGTAACTGGGTCAGGAAAGAGAGTAACTCCCAAATATGGGAAAAGTATATAAATACCATTAACTGTAAACCCCATCAATCTGACCCAGGGCCCATGGCTATTCAAATTTAGTATAGGAGCCTGTGTAACCTCTGTATCCCTATAATTCTGAGCTCAGACGTGTGGTCATAGCTAGAAACATTCTAGACTGTACTCATTTCAGGATCTGTCTTCCTTGAGTGGCAGAGTATGTTGACCCAGTCTCCCTTCAGAGACTGGAGCAGTCCCTACCACTGTTATTCCAATTTGAGGACATTGCCCTGTAGAAACCCACGGAAGTGTACATGACACTGTTCCTGATAGAAAAGACTAGTGATGGGAGAGAGAGAGAGAGAGAGAGAGAGAGAGCGCGCTATTAGAGGTCTAAGCCCATCATATCTATTTGGGAATCCAAGGATTTCCTGGCTAGGTCCTTGGATGATGGAGTCATCTGGTAGTGACCAAGAGAGCCATCACTAAAGTATGCTGGTCTCTTGCCCTAATCCAGTTTTTGTAGTACTTACTTTATTTGACAAAGTTAGACTTAGAGTGATTGGGGGAAGTGAAATAGGAAATAGGTGAGAAGGTATCTAGGTCTAAGTCGAAACTATTTGATTAAGTACCTTATGGTGTTTTATTCTAGCCTTTTCTACTTGGTTGCTGCATTTATTTAATCACTGCAAACTTTGTGCACTTTTACTTTAAGGTGTATATTGTACTCTAACTTATAGATGCAAGTGCACATGTGTTCTCTCTTATGGGCCCTGGTCTATAACTAGGTTCTTTAGCTTTGTTTGGTAGTGCACCACCCAAAATGGAATTAAGGAGTCCTATGAGTTAGGAAAGATCTTACTAGAGTAATGGACCTGAAGGGTTGACATCCTGGCGTCAACATGGATCCAGTCTGAAATGAAAAATGTCAAGGCAGTACTGACTGCACTGATTTGGTTGAGCTCAGCACATGCAGTATCAAATGGTTTGGATCTAGAAAAAGATGCAGGAAAATGAGCCACACCCCAGGGGTTACAAGACTGGGAGAAATACGGGTTTTATTGAAAATGGGAAAGTTTCCTGCTGTCTTAGAGTTTTTAAGAAGGCAAATACTAGTTATTATTATAACCAAGTTGTTTGGAAATTTGGTTTACGTAACAGCCCATGGTTAGGATTTATTATACCGTGCAAGAGCTTACCTTGATTTATGTCATTTAATGCTATTTAAAAATAATTGTATTTTATATACTGATAAGACCAGTTGTTTCTGGTCTCCCTGCTTTAAGATTATAGGTGGAAATCCTGCAATTTATAAAAACTTGACTGGATCTAGTGGTCTGTGCTAAGTGAAATAAACTAGAGAGAAAAAAAAAGGTATAGTTCATTCACATGTGGAATATGGAGAATAGAAGAAATATGAATTAACTAAATAAAACATAACTATATCAGTGTACTAAAGACAACCAATTAGTGGTTGCCAGAAGTGTAAGAATAAAAATATGTACATCAAAAAAAAATGGAAACACAAGTGATTTTTGATCATAAATGCCTGAAAATTTTATTTGTACAATATTGTAATTTCATGTTATGTCAACTAAAAGAGCATAAGCATAATATAGAATCAGAATATAATTAAACAACAGTTATGAGCTTCTGATGAAAATTCTATATAATTTATTATAACTATGTATAAACAGTATAAAGTTTACAACTATTTAGTGGTTATCTAACATCACTGCTGATGCATGTAAATATATATATGTGTGTATATATATATATTTACATGCATATATATAAATATATATATTAACAAACAAAAAAATCTTAACAAACTAAAGATAAAAGAGAACTTCTATGGGATAATCAATATCTACAGAGGAACTGTAACAACAAGGCAACAAAATGGGGAAAATGGCCTCCAGGAGCAGTGGATTCATAGTGCAGACACCGAACCCCAGCAATAAGCCTGGAAGGAAAAAAGAAAGAAAGAAAGAAAGAAAGAAAGAAAGAAAGAAAGAAAGAAAGAAAGAAAGAAAGAAAGAAAATAACCCATAGTAGACATAATGCTTTCATCAGAACAATGTTTTTGTTTGCTTTGTTGCTATTGTTTTAGCATTCATATCAGCATTGTATTGAAATGTCTAAACAGTGGAGTAAAGCATTAACAAAATATCTGGCATAAAAATGCCCCAGCAGGGCAAGAAAAAAAAGTATTAACACATGTGTAACTTTATAGTAGAAATTACATCTTATGGTTTCCTGGGGCTAAGTGTTTACAGATAACATAAATTGGATAATAAAACAAAGGAGAAAGAGAACACCATTTTTTCTTAGTGTTAATCTGCAAAGGATTGTACAGCCCATTTCAAAATAAGACCGAATTCTTTTCCACATTCGTTTTTGGGTTCCCCCCTTTTTACTTCTTTATTGGGGGATTAATAGTTTATAGTCAGCAGTAAAATACAATATTTAGTACATCCATAACATTTTCCAGTTTTCCACATAACAGTACAACCCCCACTAGGTCCTGCTCTGCCATCATATTCCAGGACCTAAGCCCCCCCACCCACCTCAGAGTCTTTTACTCTGGTGCAATACACCAGAGTGACCTTTTTGTTTTATAATTCAGGACCAGATTACTTTTTCTTGCACTGTTAGTGTAGTTCAACTCCATCAAGTGTGTCTCTTTGATTTTTTTGTTTTGTTTTGTTTTTAATGTTTTTTAATCTTTACTTACTAGATAGTGACAGCCAGGAATGGAGAGGGAAGGGGGTGCAGAGAGGGAGAGAGAAAGAAGGACACCTGCAACACTGGTTCACCACTCACAAAGCTTTCCCCCTGCAAGTGGGGACCAGGGGCTTGAACCTCGGTCCTTGTGCAGTGTAAAAGGTGTGCTCAATCAGGTACACCACCACCTGGCCCCCATGGTGTGTCTCTTTGTGTACCACATCTGGTTTATTGTCTCCCTTTCTCTGAGAATTTTGGGCTCACATTTTGTTTAATTCTGCCCCCTCTGATATACTCTTATCAATTCTGATGAACATGCAGACAAACGCATACTGTGGGAAGTAATAAGTGACAAAGAAAATTTAATCAGAATTTCATCCTGTATATTTTTAACTCCTCTTTTATTGTGTGGCTTATATATAGAATTTATTTCATTTATAAAAAAATATTTACCTTAGCATAATTTGGCAATTAAAGACATAATTTTAGGGGGCAGAAGAAAACATAATATAACAGCAGTTATACAAAAAATAATTTCATGCCTGAGAACTGGAGATCCCAAATTCAGTCCATAGTACCATCATAAATCAGAGGTGAGAAGTGGTCTGCTTGCAAAGAAGAAGAAAAGAAAGAAGAGAAAAAAAGAGGGAGGGAGGAATGGGTAAAAAGATACAGAGGGAGAAAGAAGGTTGGGGAGAGAGAGAGAGAGACAGAGAGAGAGAGAGAGCTTTTCTTTGTGCAGCACTCTGAAGGTGACTAACCCAATTTACTACACACAATGCCATGCTGAAGGCCCCAGCTTTGAACCCCAGCTCCCCACCTGCAGTGGGGAAGGGACACCACATATTGTGAAGCAGGTCTGCAGGTGTTTATCTATCTCTCTCCCTATCTCCCTCTCCTCTCTTGATTGATTTCTGTCTGTCCTGGGCAAATAAAAATAAATTAAAAATAAAAAAGCCCCTGAGAGCAGTGTACACATAGTTCTGGCACAAGCGTCAGAAATAACCTTCGTGGCAATAACTTTTTTAAAATGAATTATAAATTTACAGTTTTAAAAAGAATAGAAATATAAATCACTTTAGGATATGTCTAACAATATGTGTATAAGACATATATTGAAAACTATCAAAAAGTATTTATATAATTTAAAGAAAAAGTGGGAGTAGAAGTGGAATTTTATTGTTTTTCTTTTTCAGACACTCAGTATTAATGTGTAAGATTTCTCAAAAATGATGTACAGATAAAACACATTTCTAAACAAAATCTCTGCAGGATTCTCTTACAGTAAATTATATTTTTTATCTAAGATTCATATGAGAAATCTAAGGATGCTGTGTAATGAAAAAGTTTGACAAAAATGTAGAGCTAGAATAATAAAACAAAAATTTAAAAGCTGTGGCTTAGGCTTAATATACTAAAACAGATCAAAGAAAAGAATAAAGAATACAAAAATAGTTATATATATGTATATATATATACTTATTTTTGAAAATGTCTTGAAGGCAATTTAGTAAAAAAATTGCACCTATTCTCAACAAGCAGTACTAGACCGATTTAAAATTATTTTAAAAAGGAAATTCAATATGTACTAGTATTCTCTAGATAAATTAATTCTCAATGGATCATAAATGTAATTATCAAAGCTAAGACTATAAAGCTGCAAAATAAAGTATAGAATATCCTCCTTGCATTTACTTCTACAAAGATTACTTAGATTCATCACCAAGTGCATAACTTACTAGAGAAAAACACTGAATAATAAACCTTTATATTCTAAAAAAAATAAACATATGCTTTTACAAAGGTAGTAAAATTAAAATACGGGGATAAATAATATGACTTTCTTGGATTTCAATAAGAGTAGCAAACTCTCAAACTGAATAAGAAACAATAAAAATGTGTAAATAGGCAGTTCATTTGAAAACACACTTGGCCAAATGTAAGGACAGTAAAAGAAACATGTGAAAATATATCCAATACCCATTAGCCATAAGAAAATGCAAATTAGGGAGTAGGGCGGTAGCACAGCTGCTTAAGCGCAGGTAGCACAAAGCTCAAGGATCCAGCTGGAGGATTCTGGCTCAAGCCCTCGGCCCCCCACCTGCAGGGGAGTCACTTTACAGTCACTGAAGCAGGTCTGCAGGTGTCTGTCTTTCTCTCACTCTCTCTGTCTTCCCCTCTTCTCTCCATTTCTCTCTGTCCTATCCAACAACAACAACATCAATAACAATAATAACTACAATAATAAAAAAGGGCAACAAAAGGGAATAAATAAATATTAAAAAAAGAAAATGCAAATTAAAATCTCAACTAGATATAACTTTACAGATACATGAATGAGTAAAATTAAAAATCATCTATGTATCCAGTTTTTATCAGGTGTGGCAGCACTGGAGCACATAAGACTCAAATACATTATTTGTGGGGATGTAAAATTAGTAGTTCTTGAAAGTTAAACCAACACAAATATGATTTTGCCATTCTACTCTTGAGCATTTGTCTCTCAGGGGAATAAAACATACTTTACACCAATAATTATATATCAATACTCAATGTTAGCATTTTTTGTAGTAGCTAATGTATATGAATTAAAATAGTGAACAAATAAACAACAACACGGGTGATCTTCAATATACATGGACTCATATGTGAAACTTTTGTTAATAGGTAAAATTTGTATGTAACCTCCAAATCAGTGCATGACACTTTCAGGGTCATCTGAGGACTCTAGGGAGTATATAATGAGCAGTGAGAAGTTTGAGTACTTTTCCACCTGAGATCTAAGGGGCGGTTGGGGGGACTCTACAGTCTTGTTTCTGCTTTCATACTACAAAAGAAATGTGGTATATTTAGTACTATATTTTCTACATTTTTGTTATTTCTGTGG
The DNA here is from genome assembly GCF_950295315.1 of Erinaceus europaeus. NCBI lineage: Eukaryota > Metazoa > Chordata > Mammalia > Eulipotyphla > Erinaceidae > Erinaceus > Erinaceus europaeus. The sequence goes on from NC_080172.1 coordinate 87,975,923, forward strand.
ACAATTTTCTTTTTTTTAATATTTATTTATGTATTCCCTTTTGTTGCCCTTGTTTTAGTTCTTATTGTTGTTGTTACTGATGTTGCTGTTGGACAGGAAAGAGAGAAATGGAGACAGGAGGGGAAGACAGGGGGAGAGAAAGCTAGACACCTGCAGAACTGCTTCACTGCTTGTGAAGTGACTCCCCTGCAGGTGGGAAGTGGGGGCTTGAACCAGATCCTTCTGCTGGTCTTTGCGCTTTGTTCCACTTGTGCTTACCCCTCTGTGCCACCGCCTGACTCCCTCTGTTGACAATTTTCTATTTAAAACCATTCCCTAGTAGTGCTGCAGTGCAGTCTGATGCACTTATAAAGAATACATGTGTCAGATAAGCTTATTTTAGATGTAGTGCGATTTAGTGCTATTGGCAAAAAATTCAATGTAAATGAATCAAACTATATATATTTCCCATGAGCAGAAACACATGTACAGCAGGCTTATACACTGCTAGAGTGATAAAAATGTTGTGACCAGAGTCTGGCAGAACCTGAACTTACAGAACTGAAAATGCTAATTCATTATTTGCTGGGACCTTACAGAACATAATAACACAAATAGTATAATTCATTTTATCTCTATAAAGTGGGATATGAAATTATAAACATACATAAATCCTTTAAAATACAGAGCTTGTGATATCAATCATGCTAAGACTACAACCTTCGGTTTTTGGTGTGAAATACCTTATTGTTTAATTATTAACATTTCTTAAGTATTTTTATCAGCAATTTTGTAACTTATATTATCTGTACTTCTTTGTTTATTAAATGTCCTCAGCAAAGCAAGGCCTATTCAAAAATTAAAATTCACCTTCTTTATAAAATTAATCAGTATGAGCCAGCACTAATTTAATTTTCCTTAAAAGTTATATAATGTTAAATTGCATATAAAGGTTAATTTTATTTTAGAGAAAAATATAAATAGAAGTTTTTCCCTTAGATTTCTGACCTCAGTAAATATCCACACTAGCTTTAGTTTTCTTAACTTTATTTAATTTATTTGTATATTTATTTATTCCCTTTTGTTGCCCTTTTTTTTTAGCTATTATAGTTGTTTTTATTGATATCTTCCTTGTTAGGACAGAGAAAAATCAAGAGAGGAGGGGAGACAGAGACATGGAGAGAAAGACAGCCACCTGCAGACCTGCTTCACTGCTTGTGAAGTGACTCCCCTGCAGGTGGGGAGCCAGAGTGCTTGAACCAGGATCCTTATACTGCTCCTTGCTCTTTGTGCCACCTGGGATTAACCTGCTGTGCTACCACCCAACTCCCTTGTTTTTTTTGTTTGTTTGTTTCTTTTGTTTTGTTTTTAGTGCAACATAAGGGCTAGGGAGACTGCATAATATCTATGCAAAAAGAAACTGATATCTGAGGTACCAAAGGTCTCAAATTCAATTCCCAACACCACCATATACCAGAGCTGAGTAATTCCCTACTTGAAAACAAACACATTTTTGAGCCAGTAAAACATTGGGTTGGAAAAAGTTATAAAAATATATATAAAATATTAAAAAAAGTTTTATATATTTATATATAAAAATATATCAATATTTCCTATGTTTTTCTTTTCCTTTTTTTTTTTTCTGCCACCAAGTGTATCTTGGGACTTGGTGCCTGCATGATAAAGCCACAACTGCTGGTGACTTCATTCCCTCATTCATTCACTCATTCATTCACTCTTTCTTTCTTTCTTTCTTTCTTTCTTTCTTTCTTTCTTTCTTTCTTTCTTTCTTTCTTTCTTTGATAGTATAGAGAGAAATTGAGAGAGGAGGGAGAGATATAGAAGGAGAGAGAGAGATGGAGCTCTTAGCATAACAGCTGTGTAATCTCTCGCACACCTTGCTTTATCTATTGGTCAGGAGTGAGTGATTAATCTAAGAAACCTACTTATAGTTTAAAAGCCCTCAGGCTCCCATAGCCTACAGAGAAGAAAAAGAAGAAAAGAGGCTTTTAACAGCCTCTATGCTCCAACTCAGGGATTGAAATAATATTGAAACAACCATTAATTTCCACATCTGTAAACTCTTTAAGTACCTTACTTAGACACAAGTAAATCCAGGCAAGAGTGATCAGTAATTTAAAAAGTACAGAAGAAGGACCTCATAACATATTGTATAGAATGGAAAAACCAACAAGAAAAAATATTGGAGAAATAAACCAGGACAAGAATTCAACTAAAATTCCCCCAAAATTGAAGCAAAAAATAGTTAGGTCAACATCCAATTGCTTGTTAAGGAAATAGTTACAGGAGTAACTAAAGAGTTTGAAAGAAAATGGATCAGAAAACACAACCCAACAATATGCTGTCTGTAGGAAACCCACCTTACTCAACAAGACAAACACAGATTCAAAGTGAAAGGATGGAAAAATATCATACAAGCCAATGGGCCACAAAAAAGGGAAGGTATAGCTATTCTCATATCTGACACAATAGAATTTAAAATAAATAAAATTTTAAAAGATAGGGACGGACATTACTTAATGCTCATAGAATCAGTCAGTCAAGAGGACTTAACAATTATTAACATCTATGATCCAATGAGAAGCCATCTAAATACATCAAACATCTACTGGAATAGCTACAGCAATATATTAATAGCAACACAGTCAGAGTAGGGGTCTTTAACCCCACTCAGACAAGAGAAAGAAATCAAAATAATACAGATTGGAAAGGAAGATGTCAAGCTCTCACTATTTGCAGATAACATGATAGTATACATAGAAAAACATAAAGAATCCAGCAGAAAGTTACTGTAAGTTTTTAGGCAATATAGCAAGGTGTCAGGCTACAAAATCAATGTACAAACATCAGTGGCATTTCCTTATGCAAACACTAAACCCAAAGAAGATATCCAGAATTCACTCCCATTCACTGTCACATCAAAATCAATAAAATACCTAGGAATAAACCTCACCAAAAAAGTGAAATACTTGTATATTGAAAACTATGAGTCACTATTCAAAGAAATAGAAAATGATACCAAGAAATAGAAATGCATTCCATGTTCATGGACTGGAAGAATAAATATCATCAAAATTAACATTCTCCCCAGAGCCATATACAAATTTAATGCAATGCCCATCAAAGTTCCACCAAGCTTAAGAGAATAGACTAAAAATTACAGTCATTTATCTGGAACCAGAAAACACCTATAATCGACAAAACAACCTTGAAGAAAAGAAACAGAAATGGAGGCATCACACTCACAGATCTCAAACTATATTATGAGGCATTCGTCATCATCAAAACAGCCAGGAACAAAAATAGGTAAATAGTCCAGTAGAACAGAATTGAAAGTTCAGAACTAAACCTGCACACCTGTGAACATCTAATCTTTGATAAAAGGCCCCAAAGTATTAAATGGAGGAAGGAGGCTCTCTTCAATAAGTGGTGCTGGGAAAACTGGGCTGAAATATGCATAAGAATGAAATTGAACCACTTTATCTCACCAGAAACAAAAGTCAACTCCAAATAGATCAAGGACCTGGATGTTAGACCAAAAAATAGAGGAAAACATTGGTGGAACACTTTCCCACCTAAACTTGAAGGACATCTTTGATTATAGAAATGAATTGCAATGAAGATTAAGCAAAAACAAATCAATGGACTACATCAAATTGAAAAGCTTCTGCACAGCCAAAGAAACCATCACACAAACCTAGAGACTCCTCACAGAATGGGAGAAAAATCTTCATATGCCATACGTCAGACAAGAGACTAATAACTGAAATATCTAAAGAGCTCACCAAACTTAGCAACAAAAAATTAAATGACCCCATACAAAAATGGGAAGAGGATATGAACAGAATATTCACTACACAATAGATCCCAAAGGCCAACAAACACTTGAAAAATTACTACAGGTCACTGATTGTCAGATAAATGCAAATAAAGACAACATTGAGATACCAATGTGAGAATGGCATACATGAAAAAGACAGCAGCAACAAATGCTGGAGAGGTTGTGGGGACAGAGAAACACTTTTGCATTGCTGGTGGGAATGTAAATTGGTCCAGCATCTCTGGAGAGCAGTATGGAGGGCCCTCACAAGGCTAGACACGGACCATCTATGTGACCTAGTAATTCCTCTCTTAGGTATACCCCAAGGACACCATAACACCCAACCAAAAAGATATTTGTACACCTATGTTCATAGTAGAACAATTCATAATAGATAAAACCTGGAAGCAACCAAGATGTCCAGCAACAGATGAGTGGCTGAGAAAGCTGTGCTATATTTACATAATGGAATACTAAGAAGTTATTAAAGAACAATGAACCCACCTTCTCTGACCCATCTTGGATGGAGCTAAAATGAATTATGTTAAGGAAGTATGGGATGATCCCACTCATAAACAGAAGTTGAGAAAAAGAAAAGAAAGGGAAACTCAAAGCAGGATCTGACTGACTTTGGAGTGGGGCATCAAAGTAAAAATCTGAGTGGGGGGTGAGAGTAGATGTTCAGCCTCACTGTGGGAGGGAAGGGTGGAGGGATCAGAACACAGTCTTTTTATGGTGGGAATTATGTTGATGTGTACTCCTATTAACTTGTAGTATGATGAATCACTATTTAATTAATATGAGAGGGGAAAAACTGAATGTCTTAAACCTTTTATTGCACAGACCATTGAGTGTATGTTCTTTAAACTAAGCACTTAAGACTTAAAACATGTAATCAGACTGAATTTTAGCAGTGGTCTCAAATTGTTTTTTTTCTTTATTGGAAAAATAATGTTTTACATTTGACAGTAAATACAATAGTTTGTACATTCATAACATTTCCCAGTTTTTCATATAACAATACAACCCCACTATATCCTCTGTCATACTTTTTGGACCTGTATTCACCCCCCCCCCCTGCCCACCCACACTAGATAGAGTCTTTTACTTTGGTGCAATATGCCAATTACAGTTCAGGTTCTATTTGTGTTTTTCTTCTGATCTTGTTTTTCAACTTCTGCCTAGTGGTCTCAAATTGTTAATACATTTCTAATAATGACTTGTTCTTTGAATTGTTGACTCTCCTAATATCTTAGATAATGGAGAAAAGAAGCAATCAGTGGCCTTACTTTATATATATACATATATAAGATACTATAAATATAAAAATATATATATACATATATAAGATACTATATATATAAAAAAATATATATACATATATATGCCCATATATATACATATATATATATATATATAATCAAAGGACATAAATTATGGTGATGTTGTTATAATACAGCAAATACTAACAATGGGATTTTCAAAGTCAACCCAATTGCCAAATCATTTTATTATAGCAATAACTATCTGTTGAAATTCTTTTTTTTATTTAAGAAAGGATTAATTAACAAAACCATAAGGTAGGAGGGGTAAAACTCCACACAGTTCCCACCACCCAATCTCCATAACCCACCCCCTCCCCTGATAGCTTTCCCATTCTCTATCCCTCTGGGAGCATGGACCCAGGGTCATTGAAGGTTGCAGAAGGTAGAAGGTCTGGCTTCTGTAATTGCTTCCCCACTGAACATGGTCGTTGACTGGTCGGTCCTTACTCCCAGTCTGCCTCTCTCTTTCCCTAGTAGGGTGTGTCTCTGTGGAAGCTGAGCTCCAGGACACATTGGTGGGGTCTTCAATCCAGAGAAGCCTGGCCGGCATCCTGGTGGCATCTGGAACCTGGTGACTGAAAAGAGAGTTAACATACGAAGCCAAACAAATTGTTGAGCAATCATGGACCCAAAGCTTGGAATAGTGGAGAGGAAGTGATAGGGGGATACTCACTGCAAACTCTAGTGTACTTCTTCTTTCAGGTATATATTTATCAGTAGCTTATGGATACGTGTGAACATAAGCTCTCTCTCACAGAAACTGGTGTATATCTAGGTTATGGGACTTTGTTAGAAAGTGAACCACCTGAGATGAAATTAGAGTGTACTATAAAAGGAAAGGTCTCACCTGAGTAATGAAGCTGAAGAGTTGTCATTCCACACGTGAAGTCTCTGGACACAGTCTGAGGTGAAGCATGTTGAGGTGGCAATCGTTGCATTGGTTAGGTTGTGATCGGCGGATGCAATATTATTTGGTATGGATTGGGAGAGGCATACGGGAAAGTGGGCCCTATCCAAGGGTTCCAGGACTGGGGGAAGTAGGGGCTCTATAGTGGAGATGTGAGGTTCCTGCTGTCTTAGGGTTAAAAAGATAATCAATAGTTAATGTTATCATCACATTATTTGGTAATTGGGTTAACTTTGAAAAGTCCTTTTGTTAGGGTTTGCTGTACAGTATCCAGTATCTTGTATATAGCTGTGCTGTTGGATGCTTCTAATCTACTTGGTCAAGGCTTTTGAGAGAGCCCACATATCAAATACATAGCCTTAAAAAGATTCAGTTTGTGTTTTGAAAAACTTTTTCCCCCTGTCATATTAATCAACTACTGATTTATATGTCTACATTTTGCTAGGAGTGTACATAAATACCATTCCCACCACCAAAAGACTGTGACCCATCCTTCCCACCCACTCCCACCCCCCACTGGCCCAGGAAGCTGCATGTCTACCCCTCACCACAGGGCTTTTACTTTGGTGCCCTACTTACAATTTGGTCAGGTCCTGCTTTTAGTTTCCCTTTCAGATCTTCTTCCTCAACTTCTGTTGATGAGTGGGATCATCCCATACTCATCTTTATCTTTCTAACATAGCTCACTTAACATAATTCCTTCTAGCTCTGTCCAAGATGGGTCAGAGAGGGTGGGTTCATTGTTCTTGATAGCCACATAGTATTCCATTGTATATATATACCACAGCTTTCTCAGCCACTCATCGTTGTTGGGCACCTGGGTTGCTTCCAGGTTTTAGTTATTATGAATTGTGCTGCTATGAACATAGGAGTACACACCTCTTTTTGGTTGGGTGTTATGGAGTCCTTGGGGTATAAGCCCAGGAGAGGAATTACTGGATCATATGGAAGGTCCATGTCTATCCTTCTGAGAGTTTTCCAGACTGTTCTCCAGAGAGGCTGTACCAATTTACATTCCCACCAGCAATGTAAAAGGGTTCCCCACATCCTCTCCAACATTTGTTGCTGCTGTCTTTTTTTTGTATGCCATTCTTACAGGAGTGAGGTGGTATCTTAGTGTTGTCTTAATTTGCATTTCTCTGACAATCAGTGACCTAGAGCAGTTTTTCATATGTTTGTTAACCTTTTGGATCTCCTCTGTAGTGAATTTTTGTTCATATCCTCTGCCCATTTTTGGATGGGGTCATTTGCTTTTTTGGTGCTAAGTTTGCTGAGCTCTTTATATATTTTGGTGATTAGTTTCTTGTCTGATGTCTGGCATGTGAAGATCTTCTCCCATTATGTGAGGGGTATCTTTGTTTGTTTAATAGTTTCATTTGATGTGCAGAGGCTTTTCAATTTGATGTCTGTTGCCTTCTTAAACCCTAACACAGCAGGTTCCTCTAGCTTCCTCTAAAAAGCCCGTATCTCCCCCAGTCCTGGATCCTTAGGGTGGACTCACTTACCTGCATGCTTCATGCTTCTCTCAATTCATACCAAATGATACTACATCTGCTGAACACAACCCTATCAATACAATGAGTACCACCTCAGCAGGCTTCACTTCAGACTATGTCCAGAGACTTCAGGCTTGGAATGTCAACCCTTCATCCTCATTACTTGGGTGATACCTTTCCTTTCTCATAGGATTCCTTAGTTCCATATCAGGTGGTTCTCTTCCTAACAAAGCCTCAAAACCTAGATGTAGACCAAGTCCCATAAGATAGGGCAGATGAATACATGTATCCATAAATTAGGACAAAACATACACCTGAAATCAAAATTTCACAATAGTCTGCAGCGAGTCAATAAAATAAGCAAGTAGAAAGAACTAAAAAGACAGCATAAAATTCCTAATGAAATAGTTTCTACTTAGACCTAGATACCCTCCTCACATACTTCTTTTTTATTTTTTTATTTATAAAAAGAAACATTGACAAAACCATAATATAAGAGGGGTACAACTTTGCACAATTCACATCCCCTCCCCGATAGCTTTCCTATTCTTTACCTCTCTGTGAGTATGGGCCAAGATCATTGTGAGATGCAGAAGGTTGAAGGTCTGGCTTCTGTAATTGCTTTCCAGCTGAACATGGTCATTGGCAGGTCAGTCCATACTCCCAACCTGTCTCTCTCTTTCCCTAGTGGTGAAGGGCTCTGGGAAAGCAGAATTCCAAGGCACATTGGTGGGGTTGTCTGTCCAGGGAAGTCTGGTTGGCATCCATGACTTCATCTGGAACCTGTTGGCTGAAAAGAAAGTTAACATACAAAGCCAAACAAATTGTTGAACAATCATGGACCTAAAGGCTGGAATAGTGCAGATGAAGTGTTGGGGGGTCCTCCATTTTGTAGATAGCTATGTAGGACTATTTTAGTTATATTTTAAAGGGCTTGTGGCTATACTAGTATTTTTGTTTTGTTTTGTTTTTCTGGTTTTTGTTTGTTTTTGCTTGAGCCTGAAATCTGCTATGCAGGTGAATCCTAATTATTGTCTGGGGAGATGATGTCACGGCTGGGAAAAGGACCAGAAAGCTGGATCAGGGAAGAGAGTAGCTACCTAATATGGGAAAGGGGTATAAATATTGTTGACTGTAAACACATCGATGTGATTTGGTCTGGGAGTCATAATTAGGTTAGGAGCCTGTGTGGCCTCTAGATCTGAGCTCACATTCTGTGGTCATGAGTAGGAACATTCCATGTTGTCCCAGTATTGGCCCATCTTCCTCAGGTGTAGCGTAGAGTATGTTGTCCATCCTCCCTTCAGAGGATGGAACATTCTCTACCATTGTTGATCCAAGTTGATAGCAAAGTCCTATGGGGGACCATAAAGGGGTCTATTTTGTTGTTCCTGATAGAAATGACTGGCATCAATGAAGAAAGGGATTAATTTGAGGTCTAGGCCCATTAAGTATGTTTGGAAATCTCAGGATTCCCAGATTAGGGCCCCAACTGATGGAATGGCGTGACAGTGACTAGAGAGTCATCGTTAAAGTATGCCAGTCTCTTGCCCTTGTTTAGCTTTTTCAGTCCTTGCTTTGATAAGGTTATCTTTGGAGTTAGTGAGAAAACTGTAACAGGAGGTAAGTGAGGAGGGTATCTAAGTCTAATTAGACACTATTTCATTATGAACTTTATACTGACTCACTACAGATTATTGTGTATTTTTGCTTTCAGGTATATATTTTGTCCTGATTTATGGATACATGTGAACATACTCTCTTTCTAATGGTACCTGGCCTATATCTAGGTTTTGGAACTTTATTAGGAAGTGAACCTCCTTGAATGGAATTAGAGACTACCATGAAAGAAAAGGTCTCACCAAAGTGATGAGGGTGAAGGGTTGGCATTCCATGCCTGACGTCTCTGTACACAGTCTGAGGTGAAGCATGCTGAGATGGTACTCATTGCATTGATTAGGTTAGAATCCGCAGATGCAATACCATTTCTATAACTTGAGAGAAGAATGCAGGAAAGTGAGCCCCACCACAGAGGTTTCAGGATTGGGAGAAGCATAGGCTCTATAGAGGAAGCAGGACATTCCTATTTGTCTTAGCATTTTAGAAGACGATAGATAGTTATTTCAATAATCATACTTTTTGGCAGTTGGGTTAACTTTGAAAAATCCCTTTGTTAGGATTTGCTGTATCATACACACCATCACCATATTTTATGTCATTTGACATTATTTGTATATAGCTATGCCTATAGCTATATATAGGTATACCACCTAAGAAGATGGATCCTGAAATTGTGGCAGCTTAGAATGTTTCTACTCATAACCACAGGATGCAACCTCAGACCAACAGGGATGCAGTGGTTATATAGGCTCCTAAGCTGAAGATGGGCCCCAGATCAAATCAATAGGGCTTACAGTCAATAATATTTATACAACTTTCCCATATTTGAGAACTACTCTCTCCCCTGATCCAGCTTTCTAGCCCTTTATCAGGCCATGGCATCATCTTCCCAGACAACAACTTGGGTCCACCTACATATCAGATGTCAGGTTCAGGAAAAAAACTAGTATAGTCATGGTCCTTTTTGAATATAATTAATATAATTATCTTCAAAACGGAGACCTTAAATTTTCATCTCAATATTACAGACTTTAGGTTCATGATTAGTCAACAATTTGTTTGGCTTTATATGTTAACTCTTTTCAGCCACCATATGATACCATGATGCCAGTTGGATTTCACTGGGCAGACAACTCCACCAATGTGTCCTGGAACTCTGCTTCCCTAGACCCCTGCCCTACTAGGGAAAGAGAAAGACAGTCTGGGAGTATGGATAGACATACCAACATCCATGTTCAGTGGAGAAGCAATTACAGAAGTCAGACCTTCCACCTTCTGCACCCCATAATGACCCGGGGTCCATACTTCCAAAGGGATAAAGAATAGCAAAGGTATTAGGGAAGGGGATGGGATACGGAGTTCTGGTGGTGGGAATTGTGTGGAGTTGTACCCTTCTTATCCTATGGCTTTTGTCAGTGCTTCTTTTTATAAATAATTTTTTAAAAAGGAGACAAAATATAAAATTCAACATGAATATGATAATTTACTTTGGCACTGTATTTCATTTCTCAAAAATTCTGACTTGAATAAATATCACATGAAATTTCAATATTGAAAATTAAGTATCATATCAGTAAAATACAATGTAACATTTTAGTAAGAACATGCAACTAGATTAACATATCATACTGTTGGGTGAGGGTCGTGGTGCACCCTGTTGAGCGCATGTTACAATATTTAAGGACTCGGGTTCGAACCCCTGGTCCCTACCTGTTTTAAGAGTGGTGAAACAGAGCTGCAGGTGTCTCTCTGTCTCTCTCTTTCTCTTTCCTCCCCTTCCCTCTCAATTACTGGCTATCTCTCTCAAATAAATACATAAAACAATACAAAATTTAAAATATATATATTATTTTATCGTATAACATATATCATATATTAATTTGAATGTATTATTTCTGTATGTATAGAAAGTCAAGTGACAAAGAATTATAATATTTTTGCATGAATAAAAAGCATGAGAGATTATTAAAGAATTTATTCTTGAGGGTAGAAAGCATCATGGTTATGCTAACAGACTCTCATACCTAAATTCCAAGGTTCTATCTCTATACCACTGCAAGCCTGAGTTGAGAAGTGTTCTGGTAAAAAATAATAATAAAATATTGATAATGAAATTAATTCACAACTTGCATGTCAAAATATGGCAATGCAATTTGTCAATATATTTATTCTAGAGAGATATGTATATGATAACTTTATTAAATCTATGAATACATCAGTGAACAAATTATCACTAGTGTTAAGAGTGATTATCTTTCAATATTCTCTATGGTGTCATTTCATTCTTAGTTTAGTTACCCTTATTTTCATCTAACTTTTTACAATGACTTTATATACCAGGTACCATATCACTTTGATACACAATACCCAGAATGATGATCATTTTTTAATGTTCAGTTTAACAAAAGATGAAAATGTATTCAAGTATCATAATAATGTTTTTCTTTTAACTTCTATAAAATGAATCTGATTATTATAGTGATAGCCAATGCCCAGTGCATTTTTTGCCACCTCTACTCTCTTGATCTGAGAGGTTGTGGACATATTTTCCATCATAGTTGTAATCAGATGTGATCATGTGGCACAAATTTGCTCAAGGAAATGAAAACAAAAAGCTACCAAAACTTGTTTGAAGGGCTTTGCACTTCCTAAAATAGTAACATATCCTGGTGATCCTATTCATATTTGTCCTCACAAATGAACCCAAAGGTGATGATTACATCTGATAAAGAACAGAAAGAAAAAAAAAAAAAAAGAAAGAAAGAAAGAAAGAAAGAAAGAAAGAAAGAAAGAAAGAAAAGGAGACAATCTGAAAAAAAAAAAAAAAAAGACTTTCTGAAACCAGTACCACTGAGTTCTTGTAACAAGTTAATGTAACAAGTCTCATAATTCCTTGTTTCCCCATGTGTGAGAAATATTGTTATATTTTCTTATGGCATTGTATAACAATCCTAATACTTATTTTTACTAACTTTTTTTTTGTTTTGTATCAGGTTGGATATTTTTTTCCATCATTCTGTCCTTCCCTCCCCTTCTTTTGTTCCCCTCCTCACTCCTTTCTTCTTTCTTCTTTTCCTTCCTTTTTTTCTGCCTTCTTTCTTTCCTTCCCTTTCCTCTTTTCTTCCATAAGGCAATTCTGGAAATTTGAAAATGTATTTAAGCAATGTGACATCAAATAAATGGGAAAAAATAATCTCAGATTATCCTAAAAACTATTGGATCTGCTAATATTACCCCATATATTGGCAAAATAATGTTTTGGGTTTTTTTATGTAACTCTTATTGTGGGGGAAAAAAAGTATTACTTACATCATATGTGCAAAAGCCCAAGAAGGAATACTTTCTAGATTTTTTTTTTAAAGGAAACATTGGAAATGAGAAAATAGGTAATCTTAACAGTCAAATAATAAAATGAAGTTATGAAGAATCTAACCCCTGGCCTTCAGTATTGGATATTTAACATCAGAGTGTAAGTTAGATCTAAGAGATATTATGCATAGTGTAATAGAGTCATTGGTGGACTAATATGTTGTGAGTGGTTTGTCACCTTCTGTATTGTATCTTTAAAGATGTCTTGTACCCCCCAAAAATAAATCTCTCAAGTGAATTTATTGACTAAAACCAGTTCCACAGAACCAATTAGTATCTTACACAGACTGCCCTGCAAGGCTTATGAGGCTATCCATCACCTGTCCATTTAACTATTTAGCATTTGTTCCAGCAATTTGTCACTATGTCAGAATCCTAGCATTTCAGAATGGGAATTTTTAGTTGAAAGAAATCTAACTCAGATTCTGCAGATATTTCTCCTTTAATACGGTTTACAGAAAATTTGTATTTCTATTATATTTAACCTTAAAAATCTTCTCTGGAAGTTGAGCTTAGTGATCTGTACTGCAAATATTTTAAATTCTAATAATTTTATGTGAATTTTTATGTCATGCAAAATTGAATTGGTTTATATTTTAACAACAATTCAGTACATTATTATACAGTGTCTTTTGTTATGGGTTCAATATTTACATATTTATTATTTTTCCAATTCAGTCATTTTCTTTTATAATCAAGTCTCATCCCTTTCTAATTCCACACTACAAAATGAATTTCAGTGTACTTATCACTAAATTAAAGGGAATATATCTGCTTTGTATTTAGTATTGTGAAGCTTAGGTGGACTTGGAATTATAGAAATATTAAGTAGGAAGGATTACCACAGCTTTTGAATGAAATTATTTGAAATTTGCAAATAAATGCTTGCACATTTCTTGAGCAGAGAATTACTATGAATCTCAGCTATCAATTGCAGATGGTCAATGCTTAATTTATTTCCCATAAGATACCAGTAGTAACATAATTTGAAACTGCTTAACACTTAATGTAGAGAAAATTGTCCAAAATTACAAAATAGATGACTGTAGGAAAAAAAAAACATAGCTTATAAAATTGACCCAGGTGATTAACCTATTGGAGAATAATGTAAATTCTACATATTTGTTTCAAAGAACCAGCCCTATTCCTACCTCCAGCATGCTGATCAAATGGAAATTATTCAGGGAGATAACCTTTAGACTTGATTCAAAATATGATGCATCTTTCCTGTTGAAAACAGATACGTAGGTGGCCTATTTTCCAACTACCATAGAAGTTCACCTGATTTAGTTTTCTAATGCAAAAGAGACCAGCCAGATGCTGGGGAACTCAAATGCCATCTCTGCATCTGAATGCTGGATAGCAACTCCCTTGGCATTTCTCACAGATTTTCAATGTGTGCATGTCACTAAACTCAATCCCAGAGATAAAACAGAAAATGGAAACTCCTGAGGGAGGAAAGTTGAGTACAAGCTCTCCTGTAGTCTTCAGAGTAGTGTGCTTTTTTTTTTTTCCTATCTACCACCAAGAATTTAATCAGCAACCCCGTCTTACTTTATGTTATACACTGAAGAATTTGACATATGTGAATAGTAATTTATAATAAGGAATGTACAGTATAAGCCTGCATATGTAGCTGTGCACAAATATGAGCAGTCACTACTACTCTCCATGTGTAGTCACTGCAAATGGCATTATCCATTTCCACTCATAATGATGTTTGTTAACAATTAGAAGATGTACTTAGCTGAAATTAGTATGGAAGCTTTTAAAAGGTGGTGGAAAAGAAAGACACTTTTAAGTATTATTAGTTCAGTGTTACACATATGTGCACAGGCAAATATATATGCACACATGTATGTGCATACACATTTGCCTCCAAAATTATACACATATATTCATACTGTTTCTTCTCTGAGACTTTACAATCATGCTCAGAATGAGATAAGATAAGAAATAATTGTGTGGAGACATTTTCAGTTGGTATCAGAAGTAATAGTAACATTAAGGTGTTTTATTAAAGATGTGTCAAATAAAAAAGACTAGAAAAATCATTTAGTCCACATCTTTATCTAGTCTTCTGGAGGGTATATAACTTATCAAAAGTGATAAAGTAACTTTTTCTTTCAATTTTTTATTTATAAAAAAGTAAACATTGACTAAACCATAGGATAAGAGGGGTACAACTCCACACAATTCCCACCACCAGAACTCTGTATCCCATCCCCTCCTCAGATAGCATTATTATTTTTTAAATTTTTTTCAATATTTATTTATTCATATTCCCTTTGTTTTTGCCTTTTTTGTTTTACTGTTGTAGTTCTTACTGTTGTTGTTATTGATGTCTTCGTTATTGGATAAGACAGCAAGAGAAATGAAGAGAGGAGGGGGAAATAGAGAGGGGGAGAGAAAGAGAGACACCTGCAGTCCTCCTTCAATGCTTGTAAAGTGACTCCCCTGCAGGTGAGGGGCCTGGGGCTTGAACCAGGATCCTTACGCCGGTCCTTGTGCTTTGAGCCACCTGTGCTTAACCTCTGCGCTGCCACCCTACTCTCAAGCTTCCCTATTTTTTAACTCTCTGGGAGTATGGATCCAAGGTCACTGTGGGATGCAGAAGGTTGAAGGTCTGGCTTCTGTAATTGCTTTCCAGCTGAACATGGGAGTTGACAGGTCAGTCCATACTCCCAACCTATCTCTCTCTTTCCCTAGTGGGGAAGGGCTCTGAGGAAGCAGAGCTCCAGGACACATTGGTGGGGTTGTCTGTCTAGGGAAGTCTGGTTGGCATCATGCTAGCATCTGGAACCTGGTGGCTGAAAAGACAGTTAACATAAGAAACCAAACAAATTGTTGACCAATCATGTACCTAAAGCCTGGAATACTGCAAATGAAGTGTTGGGGGGGGGGGTCTTCCATTTTGTAGATAGATAGTAGGCATATTTTAGTCATATTCCAAAAGGTCTGTGGCTATACTAGTTTTTTGGGTTTTTTTTTTCCCTGAGCCTGAAATATGATATGCAGGTGGATCAAATTATTGTCTGGGGAGATGATGTCATGGCTACAAAAGGAACAAAAAGCTGGATCAGGGAAGAGAGTAGCTCCCTAATATGGAAAAGGGCTATAAATATTGTTGACTGTAAACAGCAGCAATTTGATGTGATCTGGGGCCCATAGTCAGCTTAGGAGCCTATGTGACCTCTGCATCCCTGTAGATCTGAGCTCACATTATGTGGTCATGAGTAGGAACATCCCAAGCTGCCCCAATATCAACCCATCTTCCTCAGGTGTAGCATAGGGTATGTTGTCCATCCTCCCTTGGGTGGATGGAACATTCTTTACCATTGTTGATCCAAGTTGAGGGCAAGGTCCTTGGGGGCCCACAAAGGGTATATTGTGTTGTTCCTGATAGGAAAAACCGGTAACAATGGAGAGAGGGATTTATTTGAGGTGTAGGCCTACCATGTCTGTCTAGGAATCTCAGGACTCCCCAAATAGAGTCCCAGCTGATGGGGTGGCCTGATAGTGACTAAAAAGTCATCCTTAAAGTATACCAGTTTCTTGCCCTTATTCAGCTTTTGCAGTCCTTGCTTTGATAAGATTAGCTTTGGAGTGAGTAGGAGAACTGTAATAAGAAGTAGGTGAGGAGGGTATCTAAGTCAAAGTAGACACTATTTCATTATGAACTTTATACTGACTCACTACAGACTATTGTGTATTTTTGCTTTCAGGTATATATTTTGTCCTGATTTATGGATACATGTGAACATACTCTCTTTCTAATGGTACCTGGCCTATATCTAGGTTTTGGGACTTTATTAGGAAGTGAACCTCCTTGAATGGAATTAGAGACTACCATGAAAGAAAAGGTCTCACCTAAGTGATGAGGGTGAAGGGTTGGCATTCCATGCCTGAAGTCTCTGGACACAGTCTGAAGTGAAGCATGCTGAGATAGTACTCATTGTGTTGATTAGGTTGGGATCTGTGGGTGGAATATCACTTGTATGAATTGAGAGAAGCATGCAGGAAAATGATTCCTACCCTAGAGATTTTAGGACAGGGGGAAACAGTCTCTATAGAGGAAGTGGTAGTTTCCTGCTGTCTTAGGATAAAGTAACTTTTAAGTAATGGACATATTGAAAGACAAATTGTAGGGAAGGGCTTCTTAAGAATTTTCTCCTCATAATTAGAAGGGGTCTTGAATTCACCAAGTAAGAATAAAGAAAATCAAACATGTAAAAATATTGATTGGTTTCTTAATCTATTTTAGCACACAAATTGAGAAAAGTGCTATGTCTTTAGAATTACCAAAATCACAAATATTGCAGTTATATAGAGGTCACTTTTAAGGATAGATCCTTTTGTTCATTAATTGTAATAATAATAGATACTAATTAAATTTTAATCATTGAACTTATAAGCCATATTTTATATAGTTCTTTGCTTCTCTATGAGAAAAAGGTATTTCAAATCAAGGCACCAAAGTTCAACACTGGTTTGATTCCAGAGAGGGATATCTACCTTCCATCACCTTAGGCATTAGAGCAAGTTCCTACTACCTACCTGCACTGTTAATACAGAAAAACTCTAATTATTGATTTTTTCCCTTTTGTATCAATATTCATTCAATATGTAGTATTTTCAATATTACTAAAAACCCTTAAGAAGATTATCATTGTGCCACTTTACTATTTTTAAATATCTTTATTGGGGAATTAATGGTTTAGTCAACAGTAAAATACAATAGTTTGTACATGTGTAACATTTCTCAGTTTTCCACATTTCCATTCAGTCTCCACTAGGTCCTCCACTGCCATCATGTTCCAGGACCAGAACCTTATGGCTCCACTTTAATTAAAACAAAGTAACTCTTTAGATACTACATGGATCGTAAATCAATAGGGAAGATCTTCAAACCCAGTTTTGTGTGACTTCAAAGTATACATTTACTCACCATGTCATTTTTAATTTTTTGATATTATCTTTATTTACTTATTGGATAGAAACAGTGAGAAATTGAGAGGGGATGGAGTGATAGTGAGGGAAAGAGAAAGAAAGACACCCACCAGTAGCACTGCTTCACAGCTTGCAAAGCTTCCCCCTGCATGTGGGGACTGGGGCCACCACAAAACCTGGTTATTGAGCATTGTAATCTGTGCCCTCAATCAGGTGTGCCTCCACTCAGCCCCTTTACTTGACATTTCTACCACTGAACAGATTACTGTTCACGGAATAGTCTGTTGAAAGACATTGCTTCAATTTTAAGGTCATCAACAGTCTTTCTAGCACCTTTTGTTGTATTTAGAAATAAAAGGTACAATAAAAAAATAAAGATAATCTACTTAGGGGCCAGATGGTGCTATACCTGGTTAGGTGCATACATTGCAGTGTTCAAGGACTTGGGTTCAAGCCCATGGTCCCCACTTACAGCTTCAGAAGGATGGATTATATCTGCAGGTAAACAGGTCTCTCCTTATCTCATCCTTTCCCTATCTTCCTCTTATTTTTTTCTCTGCTCTATCAAATAAAATAAAGTTAAAAATAATAATTAAAAATCTACTTATAATCATAGAAAAACTTGGGGTATTAGTGAGACATACTTCCTTCTTGAACAAAAATATAATCCAGGGGGCCAGTGATAGCCTACTCAGTTAAGCACACACCAGAGCAAAGATTTAGGTTACAACCTGGCTCCCCACCAGGATCATAGCTGTGGCTTGGTACCAGTACTATGAATCCACTGCTCCTGGTGGCCAATTTTTCCTTTCCATAATACTTATTAGATAGGACAGAGATAAAATGAGAGTGGTGAAGGAGATAGAGAGAATGGGAGAATGATATACACCTGCAGACCTACTTCACTGCTCATGAAGTGTCATGTGGGCAGGTAAGGAATGGGAAATTGAAACCTGATCCTTGAGCTTGGTAATCTACACACTTAACCTAGCTTCACCACCACCTGGCCCCCAAAATATATATCTTAAGGTTTTGTTCTGGAAATTGTATGTTGAGGCTTGGGAGAGAGTGGGGACATGATGAATATAGATAAAAAATTAACTTACTTTCATGCTTGAAGTCATGGAAGTATGGAAGTGACTTAGCCATACACTGACAGTGAAGCTGTGGGTTCAGTGTTCAATTCCTGGCAATGCATACCAGAGTAATGCTTTGTTTCTTTCTTGTTCTTCCTCTCTTTCCTATTAAAAGTAAACAGCAACAACAACAAAAAATAGAAAAAGGGAATTTCCTTTGTGATTCATGTGTGATGAAGTCATGCATTAAATATATATGTAAGTATATACCTATTCTAGATATGTCAGTGGTATGTGTTTATAGAAAGCTGAGTAAGAGGTTCTAGATGGCCTGGATTCTTTCTTACTGACTTTTTCAACTATATGCTGACAGGAAGGATTCAGTATAGGTATAGATGAAGCATGTGGGAACAATGAAACAATATTACTTAGTATTATATACTCAGAATAGGAATTAAAAATATGGTGTGAAACTCTTGTTGATCTATGAGATACTTAAAAAAATCTTTATTGGGGGATTAATGTTTTACAGTTAACAGTAAAATACAATAGTATGTACATGCATAAAATTTCCCAGTTTTCCACATAACAATTCAACCCCCACTATGTCCTCCTATTCTATCATGTTCTAGGACCTGAACCCTCCCCCAACCCACCCCTGAGTCTTTAACTCTGGTGAAATACACCAACTCCAGCTCAAGTTCTGCTTAGTGTTTTCCCTTTGGTCTTGTTTTTCAGCTTCTGCCTATGAGTGAGACCATATCATCTTCATCCTTCTGTTTCTGACTTATCTAATTTAACATGGTTCCTTCAAGATCTATCCAAGATGGGGTGAAGAAGGTGAAATCACCATTTTTAATGGCTGAGTAGTATTCCATTGTGTATATAGACCACAACTTGCTCAGCCACTCATCTGTCGAGATACCTGGGTTCCAAGCTTTGGCTATTACAAATTGTGGTGCTATGAAATAGGTATACACAAATCTTTTTGGATGTGTTTGGTTCTTCAGGAGAGAAATTGCTGAATCTTAGGGTAGGTCCACTTCTAGCCTTCTGAGAGTCCTACAGACTGTTCTCCACAGGGATTGGACCAATTGACATTCCTAACAGCAGCACAGGAAGGTTCCTTTGTTCCCACAACTCATGAGACAATTTTTAATTCAAATGAGTTAATGTGAATTGAAGTTGTTATAGGGCTGTGGGAGGAAAGATATTCAAGTTTAATGACCTCTTTTTTTTCACTGGTATAATCAAACTATTCTAGAAATGTAGTGGAGAAAAATACTGAAAATAATCTAAACCAATACAGAGAAAAAAAATAATGTGTAAGTGTGTGATATAGGTGGATATGCTTTAAATACCAGTGCTTTTCTCTCCCTCTATAAGTAACATTTGATTTAAGCCAAAGCTAATATTGTCAAATGAGCAAACATTCATGAATAAATGCCTCACATCTGGCAGAACAATGTTAGCTGACATTTATTTGGTACAAAGAAGCAAGGATTAAATCACACAGAATCTCACAGGATATAACATGGCTGTATTTTTCTCTCCATTTTTTAGTTGCTTTTGAAAAGATGAAGAAAAATTCAGTATCAATAGGCAGCTAAAGGGGGAACTATATATTTATTGTCTTTTAAATTTGTTACTAATTGATCAATATGTATCATAAATAATGAAAAGAATGGACATGAACATAATTGGAAAGATCAGGGATGTATAAGAAAGTCAAATAATAACTCTGTATTTACAAAATAAACATTTTAGACATAGTATCTTTATGTGTGTATATTGATTATGGATTTGTTAAAATAGATAATCAGCTGACATAGATATATGGATACTATGTAATGTGTGTGCTCTACTGGGTGAGTTCACCACTTGGTCCCTAAAATAGTCAGTGTTGGTTAATGGTGTAATTAAAAATATTGTAATGTATTGATAAAAAATTGAAGATGAAAGGAAAATAAATGAGGAGAAAGTAAGGAACTTGGAATTTTTTGAATTATATTTATTATTTATTAATTGTATAGAGACAGACAGAAAATGGAGAACTAAAGGAGAGGAGAGGTACAGAGACAGAGCGACACCTCAGCATACTTCACCACTAGCAAAGCATTCCCCCTGCAGATGGCGATGGGGACTTGAACCTAGTTATTTGTGCATTGTAACATATACACACAACCAGCTGTGCCACCATCTGGCCCCAAAGTAAAGGACTTAGAAGTTCCAGGTGGGGGCTGGAACCCGGACTTGCGCTTTACACTAGATATGCACTTAACCCACTGTGCTACCACCGGCCCCCCTGGGAGTGGTTTTTTCAGGGCTCCATAACCATTCCCTGTGGCCATTTCCCCCTTTTTATTAGAGGATGAGAGATAGAGATGGAGAAAGATACAGGAAGAAGGAGAAATACCTGCACTACAACTTCACTAGGAGTGAAGCTTTCCCCCCACCTATAGAGGAAATGGGAGCAGGTGTGTATGTGCGCATGTGCGTGAGTGTGTTATTAAACATTAGTTTTTATGCATGGGAATGTGTGCTCTCTACTGGATTTGCCACCACCTTGTACCTAATTTTTAATAATATTTCAAGGGAAGCTGCCCCAGTATAGATATAATTCTGTGCATGTAGGGACAAAATAATGCTATGTTCTCGCTTTCCTGCTATTTTACTTCATTTTCTCCATCTTGCCTCTTAAATCATATATTCATTTAGTCAAGAGATCACTTACGCATTAGAGAGCACACTATGCCGCTGCATGGGAAAACGGGGGTTAAGCCCCTAGCCACCACATGGGAGCAGCACACAAAGGAAAATCTTGCTGGGTGATCAGGGCATGTTATCTTTCCTCTTAGTATCTCCGTCTGCTTTCACCTAAAATCTGATACAGAAAAAAATAAATAAATAAAAGTGTCTGCCTGGTACAGACTCAACTCCCCAACAAAGCCTTAACAGACAAAAAAAAAAAAAAGAGAGAGACAAAAATTTTAAACCAAGTACATGCTTTCTCTTTTTTACTTATTCTATTCTAATTCCTTAGCTATACAGAAAGTTAGTTTTAAACTAGTATAATGCAGTGTCTATTGTTTGGAGACATGTGCTCTATCTCTGTCAAAAGAGTGGGCACAAAGTCCCAATAATCTTGGTAGCCATCAGTTCCAGGGATGCCACACAATACGAATTTTCTCTTAAAAGCTATCTGTATAACTTCTGGTAATTTGATGACTACTGAAAACATTATTACTGAAAATCCTCATTCTAAAAAAAAATGGGAAATTTCAAACCCATACACACAAACAAAACCTGGAAAAAGTTTGCTTGATATATATAACGGAAACACACATCAAATTCAGACAGTCTATTCTAGACAAAGGTAGTAATTGACATTTGTCACTTTTTTCAGTGACACAGTTTTTCTACCATTTAAGCACACCTCTCAACTGGTTAGAATTTGCCATGATGGGGGTGATTTAAATAGTTTTAGAAGGACCTGAGTCCTTTATGATCTTACATGTACTGGATTTCTATATTTTTTTTCATTGACAGGTACAGTTTATCACAGAAATATCAAGAAATGCCCCGGAAAGCATTTAAGTTCTATTCAGTTTCCTTGCTTCTACAGAGTACCAGCAACTGTATTTCCTTTCTTTGGTATTTGGAATCAATCATTCTGATTTTGTCTGGCGGGTCAAGGGCATGAGGAAGCTGTTGATACTCTCAACTTAAAATGAGAAGACCAAGGTTGCATCTCATTATGGTAAAGTTTTCTTTTTCCACTAAAATTTAAAATTCCTAGGCAAAAAGTGCCCTAGGTCATATGAGTCAGAAGTTTTGCACTAGTAAAATACAAGCCTAAACAGTATCATTCACATCCTTCCCTTTAGATCTCAGACCTGTGAATCCTGACTCTAGGAGAATTAATATCACAATTTCATTATTTCAATATATACTTCACATTTTTCAAGCTTTTGATATGTTTTTCATCAGGCTACTAATCTATTCTACAATAACTTACTCTAATGATTACAATTTTGTTAAGAACAATGTTGTTCATGAGCATTTTTTAAACAATGATTGCTTTTTTAGTTTTAGAAAAATAGTTGGTTTGATTAAGACATTTTTTATTGCCTTTAAAATCATAAACATCTGTATAGTCGGAAACCTAACAGGAAGGGAGATTAAAACCATAACCCTTCACTTAAGCAATCTTTCGCCAAGAGCCTGAGAGAGCTCTAGAGGAAGACTACTACTAAGGCTCAGTAATAGCCTTTGATATTAAAAGTTTTAATATTGGGGCCAGGTGGTGGCACACCTGGTTGAGTGCACATGATACAATGTGCAAGGACCCAGGTTCGAGCTCCCAGTCCCCACCTGCAGGGGGATAGCTTTGTAAATGATGAAGCAGTGCTGCATTTGTCTCTTTTCCTCTCTAGCTCCCCCTTCCCTCTCGATTTCTGGCTGTCTCTATCCAAAAAATAAATAAAAATTAAAACAAGTTTTAATATTTAGTTTTGAGTAGGACATTTTCCAAGGGTCATTGAGTCCACATATAGCCTGCATTTTTACACCATAAATATGATGTAGGTGATTAAGAAATGAAAGTAGTTGGCATTTAGAAAGTGGGTCATTCTCACTACTGAAAATTATGAGGAAAAGTCAGTAGAAAATTTAGGTGAATATCAGCAAGGGAAAACTATATTCATAAAACATTTGAAGAAGTAAATCCACATGACTGTTTTGATACTTCCTTTGCACAAAATTGTGTTTGTCACAAGACAATATTTCCACTTACCATACATGAATTAAAATTCGTTCTTTTGACTATCACCTCCTCCAGAGAAAGCAAATGACCAGTTAAGCTAGAAACACTGTCTGACATTTTGCACACTGGAAGGAATTAAATGCTTTTGTCTTTTAGGACCATCCTTGAATGTAGTTATAGCACAGTTTCATATTACTCCTGTCTGGTTTCAGCATATCCATTTGTAAACCATATTTGAGATGTTATTCTCATTTTCATCAACTTATGATGAAGGAACAGAAATCATTGTAGGAGTGTTATTGAAACATAAGGTTCTTATTTATTCAGTTTGTCTTTAGTTTCTACTCAAGTACAGTAATTGAACAGTGTTTCCATCTAAGAAGAGATTGCTTCTGTACACACAACTTATGTCTTGGAAAAATCACATAATATTCAGTTCAAATGGATTAGGTTCATAATCACTTGTGACCCAAAAGCAAAATATTCAGTTACTGTGAAAGCCAAATAAAATAGCTGTTATTTGAAAAATTATTCAGGTTGGGATGTTCTATCCCAAGTCAGAAAGATACATTCTCTCCCAGCTAATTCTGTAGCATTTCATGAAATAATTAGTGAAGTTGTTGGTGCCCACATTATTCTCAGCATTTCATATTATCAATATAGTCACCACATTTTTTTTTGTATAGGTACCGCGTGCTAACCGATTGCGCAACTGGAGCTCCACCACATTTTTTTTTTGAAAAGTGGGGTTTGTCTTGTACTTTTTTGACTCTTTTATGAACAAATTGACTTCTAAGAATTAGCATGGTGGGGAGAAATTGGGAGAAAAGACTCACATATAGGAAGAAAAAAGATTAAGTCCTTTTCTTTAAAAAAATGTATTTATTTATAAAATGGAAACACTGACAAAACCATAGAATAATACAGTTCCCACCACCAGTGCTTCGTATCCCATTCCCCCACCCCCTTAGCTTGCCTATTCTTTGTCTGTGTGGGAGTATGATCCCAGGGTCATTATGGGGTACAGAAAGTGAAAGGTCTGGCTTCAGTAATTGCTTCCCAGCTGAACATGGGCATTGGTAGGTCGATCCATACTAACTAGCCTGTCTCTCTCTTTCCCTAGTGGCACAGGGCTCTGAGGGAATGGAGGTCCAGGACATTGGGCCCCAGATTAATTATGTAATGAGAAAGAAAGAGTATATCCAGTAGCTACTGGAACCAAAGATGATCATTAGAGGTTCATTAGAGGAAACATGGAGGGGGGATACACTGAAGTTCATGGGAACAGTGTTGACCAGATATCCAATGCAAAAGTATACTTTGTCTGAAAATGGGAGGTTGGATGATATAAGGAACCTCCATTCTTGATACTGTTATCTTACTTTGACGAACAGAAGATTGCTATGAATCAGGTGTCTATGTGGAGTTGGTCAAGCCATCCATCTCTGCTACATACAAGCTAGTTCTTACAGGGTCGTATTCTGGTCAAGGAGGCTTTCAGGCATGTTAACTGTGTAGACAGCTGCTGCTGTCTTAACTCAAGTGCCTCCATGGTGATATATTATTAAGTCACCTCAAAAGACATCTTTCAAGTCCATATAGGCATTGATAATTATAATACACTAAAACATTTCCATTATATTGCACTATTTTTATTCTTTCTAGATATTATGCTGCATATATTATGGATAATTACCTGCTTTGAATACAGACTTTTGCTAAATTCAGGTATAAGTGAGACAACTAAGGTACAATTCAGAATTTATAGATATGGAATTAAATGTAAAGATCACCTATAAATGCATTTGATTTATCCAAGTGTTAAAATGTATACTTTCAAGACTAGCACTCTATCACATTATTGAAAGAAATTATGATTTACAAAACTATTACTATTACATGTGCACAGTTCATCTCCTCAGAATAAGAGTCAGTGCACTACATCTTCTATTAGCTTTTATTCTCCTTACACTATGTTACTGAGCCTTCAATTCCCTTTCAACTCACTTCCACCTCCCCACTTTAAAATATAATATTTGTTTCTACTTAAATTATTCATAGTTAATTGAAAGATTATTTTTAAAGATTATTTTTAAATTTTTAAAGATTATTTTTAAATTCCATTGTCTTCTTTTTTTTTTTAATTTTTTATTTAAGAAAGGATTAGTGAACAAAAGCATAAGGTAGGAGGGGTACAACTCCACACAATTCCCAACACCCAATCCCCATAACCCACCCCCTCCCCTGATAGCTTTCCCATTCTCTATCCCTCTGGGAGCATGGACCCAGGGTCGTTGAGGGTTGCAGAAGGTAGAAGGTCTGGCTTCTGTAATTGCTTCCCCGCTGAACATGGGCGTTGACTGGTCGGTCCATACCCCCAGTCTGCCTCTCTCTTTCCCTAGTAGGGTGTGACTCTGGGGAAGCTGAGCTCCAGGACACATTGGTGGGGTCTTCAATCCAGGGAAGCCTAGCCAGCATCCTGGTGGCATCTGGAACCTGGTGATTGAAAAGAGAGTTAACATATGAAGCCAAACAATTTGTTGAGCAATCATGGATCCCAAGCTTGGAATAGTGGAGAGGAAGTGTTAGGGAGGTACTCACTGTAAACTCTAGTGTAATCCTGCTTTCAGGTATATATTTTGCCGTAGTTTATGGATACGTGTGAACATAAGCTCTCTCTCACAGAAACTGGTGTATATCTAGGTTATGGGACTTTGTTAGAAAGTGAACTACCTGAGATGAAATTAGAGTGTACTATTAAAGGAAAGGTCTCACCCGAGTAATGAAGCTGAAGGGTTGTCATTCCACACGTGAAGTCTCTGGATACATTCTGAGGTGAAGCATGTTGAGGTAGCAATCATTGCTTTGGTTAGGTTGTGATCGGCAGATGCAATGTTATTTGGTTTGGATTGGGAGATGCATACGGGAAAGTGGGCCCTATCCAAGGGTTCCAGGACTGGGGGAAGTAGGGGCTCTATAGTGAAGATGTGAGGTTCCTGCTGTCTTAGGGTTCAAAAAGACAATCAATAGTTAATATTATCATCACATTATTTGTTAATTGGGTTAACTTTGAAAAGTCCCTTTGTTATGGTTTGCTGGACAGTACCCAGTATCTTGTATATAGCTGTGCTATTGGAAGCTTCTAATCTACTTGGTCTAGGCTTTTGAGAGAGTCCGCATATCAAATACATAGCCTATATATTAGAAAGATTCAGTTTGTCTTTTGAGAAACTTTAAGATATACAATTGATTTTCCCCTCTCATATTAATTAGCTACTGATTTATATGTCTACATTTTGCTAGGAGTGTACATAAACACCATTCCCACCACCAAAGGACTGTGACCCATCCCTCCCGCCCACTCCCACCCCCCACTGGCCCAGGAAGCTACATGCCTACCCCTCACCACTGGGTTTTTACTTTGGTGCCCTACTTACAATTTGATCAGGTCCTGCTTTTAGTTTCCCTTTCAGATCTTCTTAGTCAGCTTCTGTTAATGAGTGGGATCATCCCATACTCATCTTTATCTTTCTGACTTAGTTCACTTAACATAATTCCTTCTAGCTCTGTCCAAGATGGGTCAGAGAAGGTGGATTCATTGTTCTTGATAGCTGCATAGTATTCCATTGTGTATATATACCACAGCTTTCTCAGCCACTCATCTGTTGTTGGGCACCTGGGTTGCTTCCAGGTTTTAGCTATTATGAATTGTGCTTCTATGAACATAGGAGTACACACCTCTTTTTGGTTGGGTGTTATGGAGTCCTTGGGGTATAACCCCAGGAGAGGAATTATTGGGTCATATGGAAGGTCCATGTCTAGCCTTCTGAGAGTTTTCCAGACTGCTCTCCACAGAGGCTGTACCAATTTACATTCCCACCAGCAATGTAAAAGGGTTCCTCTGTCCCCACATCCTCTCCAGCATTTGTTGCTGCTGTCCTTTTTGATGTATGCCATTCTTACAGGAGTGAGGTGGTATCTTAGTGTTGTCTGGATTTGCATTTCTCTGATAATCAGTGACCTAGAGCAGTTTTTCATATGTTTGTTAGCCTTTTGGATCTCCTCTGTGGTGAATGTTTTGTTCATTTCCTCTGCCCATTTTTGGATGGGGTCATTTGCTTTTTTGGTGCTAAGTTTGCTGAGCTCTTTATATATTTTGGTGATTAGTTTCTTGTCTGATGTCTGGCATGTGAAAATCTTCTCCCATTCTGTGAGGGGTCTCTCTGTTTGTTTAATAGTTTCTTTGGATGTGCAGAAGCTTTTCAATTTGATGTAGTCCCATTGGTTTGTTTCTGCTTTGGTCTTCCTTGCAATTGGGTTTGATTCATCAAAGATGTCCTTGAGGTGTATGTGGGAAAGTGTTTTACCAATGTTTTCCTCTAAGTATTTGATTGTTTCTGGACTGACATCTAGGTCTTTGATCCATTTGGAGTTGATTTTTGTTTCTGGTGAGATAAAGTGGTTCAATTTCAATCTTCTGCATGTTTCAACCCAGTTTTCCCAGCACCATTTATTGAAGAGAGCCTCCTTTTTCCATTTAATCCTTTTGGCTCCCTTATCAAAGATTAGATGCCCATAGGTGTTGGGATTTACTTCTGGGCTTTCAATTCTGTTCCACTGGTCTGTATGCCTATTTTTGTTCCAGTACCATGCTGTTTTGATGATGATGGCTTTATAATATAGTTTAAGGTCTGGGAGTGTGATGCCTCCATTTCTGTTTCTTTTCCTTAAGATGGTTTTGGCAATTCTAGGTGTTTTCAGGGTCCAGATAAATGATTGTAGTGTCTGTTCTATTCTCTTAAAGAAGCCTGGTGGAACTTTGATGGGTATTGCATTCAATTTGTATATGGCTCTGGGGAGAATATTCATTTTGATGATATTTATTCTTCCAATCCATGAGCATAGGATATCTTTCCATTTCTTGGTATCAGTTTCTATCTCCTTGAGTAGCAACTCATAGTTATCAGTATACAAGTCTTTCACTTCTTTGGTCAACTTTATTCCTAGGTATTTGATTGATTTTGCTGAAACAGTAAATGGGAGTGATTTCTGGATGTCTTCTTCTTCAGATTTAGTGTTTGCATAAAGAAATGCCACTGATTTTTGTACATTGATTTTGTAGACTGATACCTTGCTATATTGCCTAACAACTTCCAGTAATTTTCTACTGGATTCTTTAGGTCTTTCTATGTATACTATCATATCATCTGCAAATAGTGAGAGCTTGACTTCTTCCCTTCCAATCTGTATCCCTTTGATTTCTTTCTCTTGCCTGATTGCTATGGCAAGAACTTCCAATACTATGTTGAAGAGTAACGGTGACAGTGGACAGCCCTGTCTAGTCCCCGATCTGAGGGGGAATGCTTTCAGCTTCTGTTCATTGAGTATGATGTTGGCTGTAGGTTTGCTATATATAGACTCCACTATCTTGAGGAATTTCCCATCTATTCCCATTTTCTGTAGAGTTTTGAGCATGAATGGGTGTTGGATTTTGTCAAAGGCTTTCTCTGCATCTATTGAGATAATCATGTGGTTTTTGGCTTTGCTTTTATTGATGTGATGAATGACAATGATTGATTTACGGATGTTGAACCAGCCTTGCATTCCTGGGATGAATCCCACTTGGTCATGATGAATAATCTTTTTGATGTGTTGCTGTATCCAGTTGGCCAAGATCTTGTTTAATATTTTGGCATCTATGTTCATCAGAGATATTGGTCTCTAGTTTTCCTTTTTTGTTCTGTCCCTATCAGCTTTTGGTATCAGGGTGATGTTGGTTTCATAAAAGGTGGAAGGGAGTATTCCTGTTTCTTCAATCTTATGGAATAGCTTAAGAAGTATGGGTATTAACTGTTTCCTGAAAGTTTTGTAGAATTCATTTGTGAAGCCATCTGGTCCAGGACTTTTGTTGTTGGGGAGATTCTTAATAACAGTTTCAATTTCTTTGTCTGTGATTGGTGCATTTAGATTTTGTAGTTCTTCTTGGTTCAGTTTTGGAAGTGCATAGGTTTCTAGGAATTGTTCCATTTCTTCCAGATTCTCTAGCTTGGTGGCATATAGTTCTTTATAGAAGTTTCGCAGAATTCTCTGGATTTCTGTGGTGTCAGTTGTGATATCTCCTGCATCGTTTACAATTCTATTAATTTGAGTCTTCTCTCTTTTTTGTTTGGTGAGTCTGGCTAGGGGTTTGTCAATTTTGTTTAATCTTTCAAAGAACCAACATTTGGCTTCATTGATCTTTTGTATGGTTCTTTTATTTTCGATGTTGTTTATTTCTGCTCTAACTTTAGTGATTTCTGTCCTTCTGGTTGCTTTAGGGTTCCTTTGTTCCTCTTCCTCTAAGTCCTTGAGGTGTGTAGTAAGGTCGTTCATTTGGGCTTCTTCTTGGTGTTTAATATGCGATTGTATGGCTATAAGTTTCCCTCATAGTACTGCTTTCGTTGTGTCCCAAATATTTTGATAGGTTGTGTCTTCATTTTCATTAGTTTCCAGGAACATTTGAATTTCCTGTTTGAGTGAGTCTCTGACCCAGTGGTTCTTAAGGAGCATGTTGTTTAGTTTCCAAATTCTATGTCTTTTAATAATTTTCCGTTTGTTGTTAAAAGTTAGTTTTACTCCACTGTGGTCTGAGAAGATACTTGGGATGATTTCAATGCTCTTGAATTTATCGATGCTGTCTTTGTGGCCTAACATGTGGTCTATCCTTGAGTATGTGTTATGTGGATTTGAAAAGAAGGTGTATTCCAGTTTTTTGGGGTGGAGGAGTCTGAAAATGTCCAAGAGGTCTAGTCTGTCAATCTCTTCATTCAATTCTCTTGTATCTTTATTGGTTCTCTGCTTTGTTGATCTGTCTAAGTGTGAGAGTGGGGTATTGAAGTCTCCCACTATTATTGTATTACTATTGATGTATTTTTGAAATTCTTTCAGTAGGTGTTTAATGTATTTAGATGGTCCCTCGTTGGGTGCATAGATGTTAATAATTGTTAAGTCTTCTTGGCTGATTGATCCTCTAATCATTATGTAATGTCCTTGCCTATCTTTTATTACTTTATTTAATTTAAAATCTATCGTGTCTGAGATGAGAATGGCTGTTCCTGCCCTTTTTTGTGGACCATTAGCCTGTATGATAGTTTTCCATCCTTTCACTTTAAGTCTGTGTTTATTTTGTTGTGACAGATGGGATTCTTGCTAGCAGCATATGGTTGGGTTATGTTTTCTGATCCATCCCCCCACCCTGTGCCTTTTGATGGGTGAGTTTAAGCCATTGACATTTATTGATATTATGGATTTAATGTATTGTAGTGCCATTGTTCTAAAAAACGATTTGTTTACTCTGATATATTACAAGTATTATAGTGATGTTCTTGTTTATAGAGGTCTTTTAGTACCTCTTTCAGGGCCGGCTTGGTGATAGTTGCCTCCTTTAACTATTGTTTGTCTAAGAAGGTTTTGATCCCTCCATCTAGCTTGAATGAAAGTCTAGTAGGATATATTATCCTTGGTTGAAACCCTTTTTCATTCAGGGCTCGATAGATATCTTGCCACTCCCTTCTGGCTTTTAGTGTTTGAGTTGAGAAATCTGCAGAAAGTCTTATGGGTTTTCCCCTGTATGTGACTTTTGTTTCTCTCTTGCAGCCTTTAGGATCCTTTCTTTATCCTTACTTCTTCTCATTGTGACTATGATGTGTCTTGGTGTTTTCAGGTCTGGGTTGATTCTGTTTGGTACTCTCTGGGCCTCTTGCACCTTGATATCCTTTCTGTTATTCAGGTCTGGGAAATTTTCTTGTATTATTTCCTCTAGAATGTTTGCTTCCCCTTCCTCTCTTTCTTCCTCTGGCAGGCCAATTATACGAATGTTACTTCTTTTGAGATCATCCCATATGTCTCTGTTGTTGTTTTCAGTGTCTCTCAATCTCTTTTTAAGCTCTTTCACCTCTTTCTTAGTTTTCTCTAACTCATCCTCTGTCTGACTAATTCTGTTTTCTGCTTCTGTTAGTCTGCTTTCCCTTGCCTCAGCTTCTTTCTTCATTACAGCTATTTCAGCTTTCAGTTCTCTAATTGTCTCAAGATAATAAGTATTTTCCTTGGGGGTCTCAACTGTTGTTTCCCTAATACTGCCATTCCTTTCCTCCAATGTTGTTTTCATTTCTGTGATTAATAAGTTTATTATTGCTTGCATACTTTTCTTATCTATGGTTACTTCTGACTGATTTATGGTTTCTTCTGGGCTCTTGTCTTCATTCATTGGGGTAGCAGTTTTATTTGTTTTTAATCTACCCATTTTTTTTTTTATTTATGTGTTTCTCTCTCTTTTTTTTTTTAATGCTCTGTTGTTCCTCAGTTGTTGTGTTTTGAGCACAAGTAACACTGTACTAAATACCTTTATGACAATTGCACTCACCAACCTCCGGAATTACAGTAGCAACTGAAGTAAGTATTGAAGGAGTTTAATCGTTACCAGTTAGCCAAAAAATTTCTCCAGTCCGTGAAAAAATAGTAACCAAATCCCAGTGAAGAAAGAGAAAAGAAAGAGAGGATAGCAAGAATAGACAGTTATGCAAATCTACTATCCAGTGTATATTCTAGGGGTAACAAGAGTTAAAGGGAACTAGAGCAGAGATACACACATAGAGAGTCCACTCTGGGTCAGATTTCTTCCCCAAAGTAATTCACAAATTCAGAAAGGCAAAGAAGAAAGAAGTGTATGACAAGATAAAAAAAAATAAATAAAAAATAAAAAAAAGAGATAGAGAGAGATAAGAGAGAGAAAAGGGAGAAGATAAGAAGAAGGGTTGTAATTAAAGGGCAGTGCGAGGAACTTCCCAAATGTGTATCAGTGAGTTTAAAAAAAAAAACAAAAAAAAACCCTGTTTGGTGGTATGGGGTATCCTGCTAGTAGCTGGTCCCAGGCACTGCTTATTGGGGGTGGGGGGGGCGGCGGGAAGGATGTATGCTTGAAAATTAAAAGGAAGAAAAAAGAATTTTTTTCCCCTATTCTAATTCTTAACCCAAATTAAGTTATAGACACCTCCTTGGTATGACCGCTATGGCCCCTTATTGGCTGGCCTGCTAAAGGCAGAAAATCCTATTGTTTACACGAGATGTGTCCGGAGCTCAAAGGCTAGCTGCTTCTCCGTCCGCCATCTTCCGGGAAACCCCCCCCCTCCATACTTTTTTAAAGGATTTCTCAAAAATGAAAACTAGCTCCAAATCCTTTGATCCAATGAGAGCTATACTCAAGAAGTCTTTGGATCTGCTCTCAGGGCCGCGGTGGTCCCTGCAGACTCCCAAGAAAAAGCCCCTGAGCTAAAGTGCTCTCTCCGGGTCCTCTGCCCGCCAAGCTCTGCAACCGGCGGAGGAGCCGCCTTCCTGGACGGGCGGAGGACAATGCCCAGCGCACTCGCCTTGCCCGGCGCCCTGGGAATTCTGGAACCCCGCTAGTCCGTGTCACCTTTACTCTAATTCTTAACCCAAATTAAACTGTAATCACTTCTTTGGTGCCCCCCCTTATTGACTGGCCTGCTAAAAGCAGAAAATCCTACCGTTGCCGATGATGCGGTCAGAGCGCTCGCTGTCAGCAACTTCTCAGGCCGCCATCTTCGCCCCCTTTTCTCCATTGTCTTCTTCTGGCTTATTTCACTTACTATAAATCCTTTAAATTCCATCCAAATTGTAGAAAAAAGAAAAGTTGATAATTTTATACAAGATTACTAAAGAATACAGAAGACATTTTCACATATATTTTCAGATACCTACCAATAACATCTAGAAATATATCACATTTATTTCCATGAAGACCATCTTTTTCTAAAACAAATATGGACTGTAGCAACAAATATTTCTAGAAGTGAATGATTCTTGGAGAGAATGGACATTTTTATGCTTTTATTTTTCTATTGTATTTTATTTTAACTGGAGGGGTTAATGTATTATAGTGCATCTGCTTGCATGTGTATGGTTTTCCATTTTGCATAATAGGTATCTGCTGTACACTTTATACCCTCCAATAATGGGTCTCAAATCCCTTTTTTCCTCAGATTCTTTATTCCTTTCCTTCATCAGAGTTGCAATATATCTCCGTTAGTCCAAGTTTCATCCCATGTTTCTCATTTCCTAACTCTTTTTCCCAAGTTCCACCTACATGAGCAGATATTTCGAATTCACCATTCTCTTCTTGGCCTAGCCCAACCAAACTTCTAGCAAAGGTGAACCAAGATTGATTTAAGAGTTTCTGTTTTGCTGTCTTAGTCTTTGATGGCTGGCCTTGGTTTACTCTCATTGGCTATAACACTCTGTCTTTTCTGCCCTCCTAATTCCTGTTCAGGTTTTTTTTGTTGTTGTTGTTGCTGCTTTTGTTTGTTTCCATCTATATTCTACCACAGTTTACCTCACTTGGATTTAGACTTTCTCTACTTATTTTCTTGGAGTATTCCATTCAATAGTTTTTGCAAGATAAAGTTGTTGGTGGTGAATTCCTTCAGTTTCTGTATGTTAGGGAAGCTTTTGGTTTCTCCTTCATACTTGAAGGATAATTTGGCAGGGTACAGTACACATAGTTGATAATTATTATCTCTTAATATTGTTTTTAATATTTATTTAATTTCCCTTTTGTTGCCCTTGTTCTTTTTTATTGTTGTTATAATTATTATTGTTGTTGTTACTGATGTCATCATTGTTAGATAGGACAGAGAGAAATGGAGAGAGGAGGGGAAGACAGAGAGGGGGAGAGAAATATAAACACCTGCACACCTGCTTAACCACTTGTTAAGTGACTCCCCTGCAGGTGGGGAGCCGGGGGCTTGAACTGGGATCCTTACTCTAGTCCTTGAGCTTCGCACCACGTGTGTTTAACCTGCTACCGAAGGACATCCCTCCCTTAATATTGTAAAACTGTCATTTCATTCCATTCTCCTTTCTCAGGTTTGTCTTGAGAAATCTGTAAATAGCCTGATAATTCTTTCCCCTGTATGTCAACTTCATCATTTCCTTTACAGCCTGCAATATCTCTTACTTGTTCTTACTTTTAGACAATATTAGTATATTTCTTGATGCTGTTTGTTTAGGGGTCAGTAGCTTTGGCTTTTTTGCTTCTAATATATCTGTCTTTAGATCATTGTTCAGATTTGGGAAGTTTTTCTGCAATATATGCACTCTAAAATATATGCACTCAAAATATGCACTCTACTCCTGTCTCTCTTCATTTTCAGGGACCCTAGAAACCTTTATATTCTTTTTTTCTGATGGAGTCTGATAATTCATAGAGGGTTGCCTCATTTTTCATAAACCTTTCTTCAACTGCTTTTCTCTACAAGATTGAGGTGGTTTTGTCTTCTAATTTTGCTCTTCTATCCTCAGTGTGGTTTATTATACAAGGCCTCTTTTTTAAATATTTATTTTATCTATTACCTTTTGTTGCCCTTGTTGTTTTATTATTGTTGTTGGATAGGACAGAGAGAAATGGAGAGAGGAGGGGAAGACAGAGAGGGGGGAGAGAAAGACACCTGCAGACCTGCTTCATGGCTTGTAAAGCGACTCCCCTGCAGGTGGGGAGCCAGGGTTCCAACCTGGATCCTTAAGCTGGTCCTTGTGCTTTGTACCACCTGCACTTAACCTGCTGCGCTACAGCCTGACTCCCTATACAAGGCCTCTTAAGGTAGGTTCTCATTCTGTCAAGGCTATCTTTTATCTTCTGTATTTATTTTTAGAGCTCTCTGTGAAATTCTTAGTTCTTTGGTGAATAGGTCTCTAAATTCCTTAATTTACATTTATATATTATGGTTGAAGTTCTGAATTGCCTTCATAATTAGCTTTCTGAAATCACATTCAGATATATTTTCACAATCCTTATGAACTGAAAATTTGTATATTTTCCATGCTTTTGTTGGTTATGGTTTATATTGTTCAAATGACAGGTAGCACCGTGGTTGTGTTTTTGTGGTGATATGGTAGGACAGGGAGCAATTTCTTTTATATATTTATTTATTTATTCCCATTTGTTGCCCTTGTTGTTTTATTGTTGTAGTTATTATTATTGTTGTCATCACTGTTGGATAGGACACAGAGAAATGGAGAGAGATGGGTGAAGACAGAGAGGGGGAGAGAAAGACAGACACCTGTAGACCTGCTTCATCGCCTGTGAAGCAACTCCTCTGAAGGTGGGGAGCCGAGGGCTTGAACCGGGATCCTTAAGCTGGTCCTTGTGCTTTGCGCCACCTGCACATAACCCGCTGAGCTACAGACCGACTGGGAGCAATTTCTTATTTACTTAGGTTTAGTTGGGGTGAAAAAAAAAAAAAGCTGCATAGTGGATGATTTGATATGGTTTCCCACAGCTACTTTCCCCATTCCTGTTCTGAGTTGTTATCCTTGACTCAGGATCTTACTGTGCCTGCCTTGTTCAAACTTCACTGTAGCTTCTGACTGCCTTATTGCGACTTTCCCCCCTCACTTCTGTCTCCTATCATGGTCATTAAGACAATTTCCAGTATATATTTATGTGAAAAATAAACAGTTCAATATGTGAAACATATCTTCCAATATATAAATATACTTAAGATAGACTTAGTTTCAGTTCAGATTCACAAATTAATGTGGATTTTTGAAGCATTTCACTCTTTGTCTATTTATTTTCTTTGTGTATATTTTTTACTTGAAATCATTACTAAATAATTTGTATATTTATAAGATATAAATTCATAACAAAACATGGACTATAAGTGGAAACAATTTATTTTTCTTTTCCATATTTT
The DNA here is from genome assembly GCF_950295315.1 of Erinaceus europaeus. Lineage (NCBI taxonomy): Eukaryota > Metazoa > Chordata > Mammalia > Eulipotyphla > Erinaceidae > Erinaceus > Erinaceus europaeus. Next base: position 88,012,000 of record NC_080172.1, read on the forward strand.
TTTCTTTTTTAAAAATGTTTATTTATGAAAAGGAAACAATGACAGAACCATAGGATAAGAGGGGTACAACTCCATACAATTCCCACCACCAGATCCCCACATCCCATCCCCTCCCCGATAGCCTTCCTATTTTTTTTTTAACATTTTTCATTATCTTTATTTCTTTATTGATAGAGACAATCAGAAATTGAGAGGGTAGGGGAGAGAGAGAGAAAGAGAGAGAGGGCTGCTTTCCCAGTCTAAAATTACATTGTAATTTTATATAAGCCCCAGGTGCAAATTATTGAAAAATTTGTTCATTAAATTTGCCACTGAAAGTCTAGTTCACCACCATAAATTTTTCTCAATTATCACAATTAAACTGTTCTATTTTCCTTTTTGGTAACCACCAATAGTTTTACAGTGAAAAGTGGTTTGTTTATTGCTGTCATGGATATAGCTGGAGTTTCATGACTGCACTATGAATCCACAGCTTCTGGAAGATGGGGCCTGGGGGTTCAAACCCGGGTGCTTGTGTGTAGTACTATGATGCACCACTGCCTGGTCCCATATTTTTTTATCTATTTATTATTGCACAGAGACAGAGAAAAATAGATAGGAAGGGGGTTGATAGAGATAAATTGAAAGGGAAGGAGGAGACATAGAGAGAGAGACTGAAAAAGAGACACCTGAGGCAATGCTTCATGACTATGAAAGCTTCCCCTCTGCAGACAGCAATGGAGACTTGAAACTAGATGCTTGCACATGGTCACAGATGCACTCCTTAGCACCACCATCACAATCATGCATATCTCTTTTAACTGTGTTTATTTCTACTATGTTTAAAGTAGATACCATGAACTGGGATGATGAGATAATATCAAATTTATGTTCTTAATTTTTTTGGGGGGGGATTTCTACACTGCTTTCCACAGGAGTATCATTTATATTCCCAATAATATAATAATGTCGTTTAATGATTCTCTTATTTTTGTATCCTCTCCAACAATGTGTTTTTTCATGACTTTATAATAATAAGCATTCTCACAGGTGTGAGATGATTTCTTATTATTGTTTTGCTTGACATTTATCTAGTAATAGGATATGGGAACATATTTTTATGTGTCTATAGCCATCTGTTTGTCTTCTTTGGATAAATATCTTTTTGGATCCTCTGTACATTTTTGTCAGGTAGGTTTTTATTGTTACAGTATGTTATCATTTTATAGTTTAAGATATTAAATGAGTTTAGATATATGATGTACATCAGCAGGATTTTTGTTTTCATTTTGATAGTTTTTCTTCTGTGTGGAGAGGTTGTTTTTGTTTCCTTGATATAGCTATACTTATTTATTTTTACATTTGTTCTTATTACCCATTTTTTTTTCAAAGTTGAAGTAATCGGGGTTTGTGTGGCAGAAAAGAATTATTGTTTAAAAAATTATCTCCAGGTGAAGAAGTCAAGAGACCTGAGACCAGGTGACAGTAACAGTTTGATATGAAGATGATAGAAACAAGTGTCCATGTCTGAAATAGGAGATAATTTAGCTTAAATTCTATCGTAATATTAGTTTCAAGTATCATATATAGATTCAAGAGCAATGAGCTACAGAAGATATTTCTGAATAAGAACAATACAGCTAATTTTTAGTCTTCATAAGAAGAGACACCATCAGGGAGTCTGGCGGTAGTGCAGTGGGTTAAGCGCACTTGGTGTAGGGATCCCAGTTGGAGCCCCCAGCTCTCCACCTTCAGGGGAATTGCTTCAAAGGCTGTGAAGCAGGTCTGCAGGTGTCTCTCTGTCTCTCTTCCTCTCTATCTCCCCCTTCTCTCTCAATTCCTCTCTGTCTCTATCCAATAACAAATAAATAAATTTAAAAAAAGAGACACCATCAGAAAATTATGTGCTTTCAGAGCAGATTAGGAATTACTAGAGGTATGAAACCACAGAAAATGCAGAGAAAATCAAATATTATCCACTGTGCTTTGAAATATTTCTTATGATATTTTTAATTATATTTATATGATTTAATCTGTCTCAATGCAAAAGACATATTAAAGCTTGCTTTTTAGAGCTCTTAAATAGAATTTCAGACAGTTTCAGATACATATGTTGAATACAGAAATGATAGAGATGAATATTTCTTGTATTCACTTTAACAGCATTAAGCAAATATAATTATTGTGTCACAGTCATTTCTTCAATATGGTGATGGATTAGTGTTTGGCTATACTCATTCCTTTTAACATTATAGGTAGGAATATTAAATAAGCCTCAAAATTTCACCCTTTGTATATTTTATACATTTGTTTAGCCTTTTGCTTTGACTTTTATAAAATGTTTCTCTATTCCTGAAATTTAAAGAATATCACCATAATTTATGTAGACATTGTGCGTACTCCATTACTCATTTCATGAACCCTGTTGAACTCTTTCAAACTTCAGACGTGGTATTCTTTGGACATTTTTCTATTGTACTTTGTTTGTTTGTATTGATACAGGTCCCAATCCACTGTGCCCTGAGATTTCTGCTATGAGAACCAATCTTCTCACAATTTAATTCTCTTCTTTGACACACACACACACACACACACACACACACACACACACACACACACACACACACACCTTTCAGACGTTTACCCAATTATTCCTATCCTGGAATATATTTTTCATTCCAATCAATTTTAGTAGGTTAAATTCTGTTGTCTCTTTCTCCTATAGTGGAATTTACCACTGAACCTGTATTAATTTAATTTCAAATTTTTCCTATTTCATTCATCTCTATTTTATTTCAGTCTTACTCTCAGAACTTTTTATTTTCTCATTGCAGATTCCATCTTTTATTACAGGGGAGCTGTACACTCCATTGCATTAAGAATACAGACAGTCATTCTTCAACATTTATTCCTTAGTCTTGTTTATCATAGCAAGATTTTTTTCATATATTCTTTTTCTTTATCATAATATAACTATGATATGATAAGATTTTATTCACTTCCCTGTCATTGTGAAATCTTTCCATAGGTTAAAAATGGAGGCGCTTCCCTGTTTAATTTTTTTTCTTTTTTTATTTAAGAAAGGATTAATTAACAAAACCATAGGGTAGGAGGGGTACAACTCCACACAATTCCCACCGCCCAATCTCCATATCCCACCCCCTCCCCCGATAGCTTTCCCATTCTCTATCCCTCTGGGAGCATGGACCCAGGGTCATTGAGGGTTGCAGAAGGTAGAAGGTCTGGCTTCTGTAATTGCTTCCTCGCTGAACATGGGTGTTGACTGGTCGGTCCATACTCCCAGTCTGCCTCTCTCTTTCCCTAGTAGGATGGGTCTCTGGGGAAGCTGAGCTCCAGGACACATTGGTGGTGTCTTCAATCCAGGGAAGTCTGGCTGGCATCCTGATGACACCTGGAACCTGGTAACTGTAAAGAGAGTTAACATACAAAGCCAAACAAATTGTTGAGCAATCATGGACCCAAAGCTTGGAAAAGTGGAGAGGAAGTATTAGGGAGGTACTCACTGCAAACTCTAGTATACTTCTGCTTTCTTACTTTGGTGCCATACTCCAAACTCAGTCAATTTCTGCTTTGCGTTTCTACTTCTTTTTTTTTTTTTTACATGCATAACATTCCCCAGATTCCCATTTAGCAATACAACCCCCACTATTTCATTCATCATTTTTCATGGACCTGTATTCTCCCCACCCACCCACCCACCCCAGAGTCTTTTACTTTGGTGTAATACTCCAATTCCATTTCAGGTTCGACTTGTGTTTTCTTTTCTAATCTTGTTTTTCAACTTCGGCCTGAGAGTGATATCATCCCATATTCATCCTTCTGTTTCTGACTTATTTCACTCAACATGATTTTTTCAAGGTCCATCCAAGATCGGCTGAAAACGGTGAAGTCACCATTTTTTACAGCTGAGTAGTATTCCATTGTGTATATATACCACAACTTGCTCAGCCACTCATCTGTTGTTGGACACCTGGGTTGCTTCCAGGTTTTGACTATTACAAATTGTGCTGCCAAGAACATATGTATACACAGATTTTTTTGGATGGATGTGTTGGGTTCCTTAGGATATATCCCCAGGAGGGGAATTGCAGGGTCATAGGGTAGGTCCATTTCTAGCCTTCTGAGAGTTCTCCAGACTGTTCTCCACAGAGGTTGGACCAATTGACATTCCCACCAGCAGTGCAGGAGGGTTCCTTTGACCCCACATCCTCTCCAGCATTTGCTGCTGTTACCTTTTCTGATGTGTGACATTCTCACAGGAGTGAAGTGATATCTCATTGTTGTCTTGATTTGCATTTCTCTGACAATCAGAGACTTGGAGCATTTTTTCATGTGTTTCTTGGCCTTTTGGATCTCTTCTGTGGTGAATATTCTGTCCAATTCCTCCCCCCATTTTTGGATGGGGTTATTTGTTGTCTTGTTGTTGAGTCTGGTAAGCTCTTTATATATGTTGGTTATTAAACTCTTATCTGATGTATGGCATGTAAAGATCTTCTCCCATTCTGTGAGGGGTCTCTTGATTTGGGTAGTGGTTTCTTTTGCTGTGAAGAAGCTTTTTAATTTGATGTAGTCCCATAGGTTTATACTTGCCTTAGTCTTCCTTGTAATTGGATTCGTTTCATTGAAAATGTCTTTAAAATTTATGCGGAAAAAAGTTCTTCCAATATTTTCCTCTAAGTATCTGATAGTTTCTGGTCTAACATCTGATAGTTTCTGGTCTACTTTTAAAAGTCTTCCAGAAGATTGAAGACACTGGAATACTCCCTGCCAGCTTCTATGAAGCCAACATCACCCTGATACCAAAAGCAGACAGGGACACAACCAAAAAAGAAAACTACAGACCAATATCTCTGATGAACATAGATGCGAAAATATTGAACAAAATTCTAGCCAACCGGATACAGCAGTATATCAAAAAGATTGTTCATCATGACCAAGTGGGGTTTATCCCAAGCATGCAAGGTTGGTTTAATATACGTAAATCAATCAATGTGATCCACCACATCAACAAAAGCAAGACCAAAAACCACATGGTCATATCAATAGATGCAGAGAAAGCCTTTGACAAAATACAACATCCCTTTATGATCAAAACACTACAAAAAATAGGAATAGATGGAAAATTCCTGAAGATAGTGGAGTCTATATATAGCAAACCTACAGCCAACATCATACTCAATGGTGAAAAACTGGAAGCATTTCCCCTCAGATCAGGTACTAGACAGGGCTGCCCACTATCACCATTACTATTCAACATAGTGTTGGAAGTTCTTGCCATAGCAATCAGGCAGGAGCAAGGAATTAAAGGAATACAGATTGGAAGAGAAGAAGTCAAACTCTCCTTATTTGCAGATGAAATGATAGTATACATGGAAAAACCTAAGGAATCTAGCAAGAAGCTTTTGGAAATCATCAGGCAATACAGTAATGTGTCAGGCTATAAAATTAACATTCAAAAGTCAGTGGCATTCCTCTATGCAAATACTAAGTTAGAAGAAATTGAGATCCAGAAATCAGTTCCTTTTTCTATAGCAACAAAAACAATAAAATATCTAGGAATAAACCTAACCAAAGAAGTGAAAGACTTGTATACTGAAAATTATGAGTCACTACTCAAAGAAATTGAAAAAGACACAAAGAAGTGGAAAGATATTCCATGCTCATGGGTTGGAAGAATTAACATCATCAAAATGAATATATTACCCAGAGCCATCTACAAATTTAATGCTATCCCCATCAAGATCCCAAGCACATTTTTTAGGAGAATAGAACAAATGCTACAAATGTTTATCTGGAACCAGAAAAGACCTAGAATTGCCAAAACAATCTTGAGAAAAAAGAACAGAACCGGAGGCATCACACTGCCAGATCTCAAACTATATTATAGGGCCATTGTCATCAAAACTGCTTGGTACTGGAACATGAACAGACACACTGACCAGTGGAATAGAATTGAGAGCCCAGAAATGAGGCCCCACACCTATGGACATCTAATCTTTGACAAAGGGGCCCAGACTATTACATGGGGAAAGCAGAGTCTCTTCAACAAATGGTGTTGGAAACAATGGGTTGAAACATGCAGAAGAATGAAGCTGAATCACTGTATTTCACCAAATACAAAAGTAAATTCCTGTTTAATTTTAATACTAGGAATATTTATCAGTGATATCATTTTCAGAAAATCAAGAAGTTCTCCTTTTGCTTTTCCTGTCTTTTTTTTTTACTACCAATAGACTCAGCATCATGGACATAGTGATACAGAACCCTCTTTTAGATGTCTACCTTGAAGTTTCAGGATTTTTGACAATTCCTATTCTGAAAACTTAGAGTGGAATAACTTACCCTTGGAGCTTTTACATGTGTAAAATTTTTCAGTTTTCTGCAAAACATTCTTACCCTCATCCTAGTTCTTCTTACACAATCATGCATTAGGAACTGAAGACTTCCAACCCCGAGTCCTTTACTTTAGTATAACATTCCAAATCCAGTTCATCTTGTACACTGTGTTTCCCATTTATATTCTTATATCTCAATTTCTGTCTATGACTGAAATTATACCATGATCACCCTTCCTGGATTATCTCATTTACCAAGATTCCTTCAAGTTCCATCCAAGATGAGGTGAAGATGCATTCGTCATTCTTAACACTCAAGTAGTATTCATTGTGTCTATACACCACAACTTTCCCAACCACAAATCTGTTGTTGAACAACTAGGTTGCTTCCAGATTTTGGCTATTACAAATTATGCTGCTATGAACATAGGCATATATAGATCTTTGGGGGGTTGATGTGTTTGCTTCCTTAGAATATATTCCCAAGAAAGGAATCATACAATCATAGGGTAGGTCCATTTCTAGCCTACTGAGAGTTCCTTCTCTACAGAGATTAAAACAATATACATTTCTACCAGCAGGAAGGCCATTTTGCCCTCATAACCTCTCCAGCATAATTTGTTTCTGGTGTATGTCATTTTCAAAGAGATGAAATCCTATGTCATTTTTATCTTTATTTGCATTTTTCTGACAATCAATGACTTGGGGCATTTTTTCATACATCTGTTACCCTTTTGGATTTGTTCCTTGATAAACATTCTATTCATATCTTCTGCCACATTAGTATGGGATCATTTGATGTTGTTTTATTGCTGATTTTGATGTGCACTTTATGTATTTTGGCTACTAGCTTTCTGTCTGAGGCATGACATGTAAAGATCTTCTCCCATTCTGTAAGGAGTCTTTTTGTTTGGGTGGTGTTTTGTTGTGCAAAAATTTTTCAATTTAATCTAATCTTATTGGATTATATTATTTTTATTTAAGAAACGATTAATTAAGAAAACCATAGGGTAGGAAGGGTACAATTCCACACAATTCCCACCACCCATTCTCCATATCCCACCCCCTCCCCTGATAGCTATCCCATTCTCTATCCCTCTGGGAGCATGGACCCAGGGTCATTGTGGGTTGCAGAAGGTAGAAGGTCTGGCTTCTGTAATTGCTTCCCCGCTGAACAAGGGCATTGACTGCTCGGTCCATACTCCCAGTCTGCCTCTCTCTTTCCCTAGTAGGGTGGGTCTCTGGGGAAGCGGAGCTTCAGGACACATTGGTGGGGTCTTCAATTAAGGGAAGCCTGGCCGGCATCCTGATGACATCTGGAACCTGGTGACTGAAAAGAGAGTTAACATATGAAGCCAAACAAGTTGTTGAGCAGTCATGGACCCAAAGGTTGGAATAGTGGAGAGAAAGTGTTAAGGGGGTACTCACTGCAAACTCTAGTGTACTTCTGCTTTCAGGTATATATTTTGCAGTAGTTAATGGATACATGTGAATATATGCTCTCTCTCACAGAAACTGGTGTATATCTAGGTTTTGGGACTTTGTTAGAAAGTGAACCACCTGAGATGAAATTAGAGTATACTATGAAAGGAAAGGTCTCACCCGAGTAATGAAGCTGAAGTGTTGTCATTCCACACGTGTAGTCTCTGGACATAGTCTGAAGTGAAGCATGTTGAGGTGGCAATCCTTGCGTTGGTTAGGTTGTGATCGGCAGATGCAATATTATATGATATGGATTGGGAGAGGCATATGGGAAAGTGGGCCCTATAAAATGGTTCCAGGACTGGGCGAAGTAGAGGCTCTATACTGGAGATGTGAGGTTCCTGCTGTGTTAGGGTTCCAAAAGACAATCAATAGTTAATGTTATCATCACATTATTTGGTAATTGGGTTAACTTTGAAAAGTCCTTTTGTTAGGGTTTGCTGTGCAGTACCCAGTATCTTGTATATAGCTGTGCTACTGGTTGTTTCTGATCGACTTGGTCTGGGCTTTTGAGAGAGTCTGCATATCAATTACACTGCATATATTGAGAAAAGATTCAGTTTGTGTTTTGAAAAACTTTGAGACATACAATTAATTTTTCCCTCTCTATTAATTAACTAGTGATGTATATGACTACATTTTACTAGGAGTGTACATAAACACCATTCCCACCACCAAAAGACTGTGACCCATCCCTCCCAAACACTCCCAACCCCCACTGTCCCAGGAAGCTGCATGTCTACCCCTCACCACAGGGTTATTACTTTGGTGCCCTACTAACAATTTGGTCAGGTCCTGCTTTTAGTTTCCCTTTCAGATCTTCTTCCTCAACTTCTATTAACGAGTGGGATCATCCCATACTCATCTTTATCTTTCTGACTTAGCGCACTTAACATAATACCTTCTAGCTACGTCCAAGATGAGTCAGAGAAGATGGGTTCATTGTTCTTGATAGCTGCATAGTATTCCATTGTGTATATATAACACAGCTTTGTCAGCCACTCATCTGTTGCTGGGCACCTGGGTTGCTTCCAGGTTTTAGCTATTATGAATTGTGCTGCTATGAACATAGGAGTACACACCTCTTTTTGGGTGGGTGTTATGGAGTCCTTGGGGTATAATCCCAGGAGAGGAATTACTGGATCATATGGAAGGTCCATGTCTAGCCTTCTGAGAGTTTTCCAGACTGCTTTCCACAGAGGCTAGACCAATTTACATTCCCACCAGCAATGTAAAAGGCAATTCAATATAAAAGGGTTCCACAACCTCTCCAGCATTTGTTTCTGCTGTCCTTTTTGATGTATGCCATTCTTACAGGAGTGAGGTGATATCTTAGTGTTGTCTTAATTTGCATTTCTCTGACAATCAGTGACCTAGAGCAGTTTTTCATATGTTTGTTAGCCTTTTGGATCTCCTCTGAGGTGAATGTTTTGTTCATTTCCTCTGCCCATTTTTGGATAGGGTCATTTGCTTTTTTGGTGCTAAGTTTGCTGAGCTCTTTATATATTTTGGTGATTAGTTTCTTGTCTGATGTATGGCATGTAAATATCTTCTCCCATTCTTTGAGGGGTCTCTTTATTTAATAGTTTCTTTGGATGTGCAGAAGCTTTTCAATTTGATGTAGTCCCATTGGTTTGTTTCTGCTTTAGTCTTCTTTGCAATTGGGTTTGATTCATCAAAGATGTCCTTGAGGTTTAGGTGGGAAAGTGTTTTATCAATGATTTTCTCTAAGTATCTGATCGTTTCTGGTCTGACATCTAGTTCTTTGATGCATTTGGAGTTGATTTTTGTTTCTGGTGAGATAAAGTGGTTCAATTTCATTCTTCTTTATGTTACAACCCAGTTTTCACAGCACCATTTATTGAAGAGAGCCTCCTTCTTCAATTTAATGCTTTGGGGCCCCTTATCAAAGATTAGATATCCGTAGGTGTGGAGATTTATTTCTGGGCTTTCAATTCTGTTCCACTGGTCTGTGTGCCTAATTTTGTTCCAGTACCATGCTGTTTTGATGATGATGGCTTTATAATATAGTTTAAGGTCTGGGAGTGTGATGCCTCCATTTCTGTTTCTTTTCCTTAAGATGGTTTTGGCAATTCTAGGTGTTTTCAGGTTCCAGATAAATAATTGTAGTGTTTGTTCTATTCTCTTAAAGAAGCCTGGTGGAACTTTGATGGGTATTGCATTAAATTTGTATATGGCTCCGGGGAGAATATTCATCTTGATGATATTTATTCTTCCAATCCATGAGCATGGAATATCTTTCCATTTCTTGGTATCAGTTTCTATTTCCTTGAGTAGTGACTCATAGTTTTCAGTATATAAGTCTTTCACTTCTTTGGTCAACTTTATTCCTAGGTATTTGATTGATTTTGCTGAAACAGTAAATGGGAGTTATTTCTGGATGTCTTCTTCTTCAGATTTAGTGTGTGCATAAAGAAATGCCACTCATTTTTGTACATTGATTTTGTAGTCTGATACCTTGCTATATTGCATAATAACATCCAGTAGTTTTCTGCTGGATTTTTTAGGTTTTTCTATGTATTCTATCATATCATCTGCAAATAGTGAGAGCTTGACTTCTTCCCTTCCAATCTGTATTCCTTTGATTTCTTTCTCTTGCCTGATTGCTATGGCAAGAACTTCCAATATTATGTTGAAGAGTAACGGTGACAGTGGACAGCCCTGTCGAGTCCCCAATCTGAGGGGGAATGCTTTCAGCTTCTGTCCATTGAGTATGATGTTGGCTGTAGGTTTGCTATGAATAGACTCCACTATCTTGAGGAATTTCCCATTTTTTTGTAGAGTTTTGAGCATGAATGGGTGTTGGATTTTGTCAATGGCTTTCTCTGCATCTATTGAGATAATCATGTGGTTGTTGGCTTTGCTTTTATTGATATGTTGAATGAAATTGATTGACTTACGGATGTTGAACCAGCCTTGCATTCCTGGGATGAATCCCACTTGGTCATGATGAACAATCTTTTTGATATGTGGCTGTATCCAGTTGGCCAAGATCTTGTTTAATATTTTGGCATCTATGTTCATCAGATATATTGGTCTGTAGTTTTCCTTTTTTGTTCTGTCCCTATCAGCTTTTGGTATCAGGGTAATGTTGGCTTCATAAAAGGTGGAAGGGAGTATTCCTGTTTCTTCAATCTTATGGAAAAGCTTAAGAAGTATGGGTACTAACTGTTTCCTGAAAGTTTTGTAGAATTCATTTGTGAAGCCATCTGATCCAGGACTTTTGTTGTTGGGAAGGTTCTTAATAACAGTTTCAATTTCTTTGTCTGTGATTGGTGCATTTAGATTTTGTAGTTCTTCTTGGTTCAGTTTTGGAAGGGCATATGCTTCTAGGAATTGTTCCATTTCTTCCAGGTTGTTTAGCTTGGTGGCGTATAGTTTTTTATAGAAGTTTCACAGGATTCTCTGGATTTCTGTGGTGTCCATTGTGATATCTCCTCCATCATTTACAATTCTATTAATTTGAGTCTTCTCTCTTTTTTGTTTGGTGAGTCTGGCTAGGGGTTTGTCAATTTTGTTTAATCTTTCAAGAACCAACATTTGGCTTCATGGATCTTTTGTATGGTTCTTTTATTTTCAATGTTGTTTATTTCTGCTCTAACTTTAGTGATTTCTGTCCTTCTGGATGCTTTAGGGTTCCTTTGTTCCTTTTCCTCTAAGTCCTTGAGGTGTGCAGTAAGGTCGTTCATTTGAGCTTCTTCTTGGTGTTTAATATGTGATTGTATGGCTATAAGTTTCCCTCTCAGTACTGCTTTAGCTGTGTCCCAAATATTTTGATAGGTTGTGCCTTCATTTTCATTAGTTTCCAGGAAAATTTGAATTTCCTACTTGAGTGAATCTCTGACCCAGTGGTTCTTAAGGAGCATGTTGTTTAGTTTCCAAATACTGTGACTTTTTATAATTGTCTGTCTGTTGTTAAATGTTAGTTTTACTCCACTGTGGTCTGAGAAGATACTTGGGATGATTTCAATGCTCTTGAATTTATTGACGCTGTCTTTGTGGCTTAACATGTGGTCTATCCTTGAGTATGTGTTATGTGGATTTGAACAGAAGGTGTCTTCAAGTTTTTTGGGGTGAAGGACTCTGAAAATGTCCAAGAGGTCTAGTCTGTCAATCTCTTTATTCAATTCTCTTGTACCTTTGTTGGTTCTCTGCTTTGTTGATCTGTCTAAGTGTGAGAGTGGGGTATTGAAGTCTCCCACTATTATTGTATTACTATTGATGTATGTTTGAAATTTTTTCAGTAAGTGCTTGATGTATTTAGATGGTCCCTCATTGGGTGCATAGATGTTAATGATTGTTAAGTATTTTTGGCTGATTGAATCTCTAATCATTATGTAATGTCCTTCCCTATCTTTTATTACTTTAATTTAAAATCTATCGTGTCTGAGATGAGAATGGCTGTTCCTGCCTTTTTTTGTGGTCTGTTTGGCTGTATGATACTTTTCCAACCTTTTACTTTAAGTCTGTGTTTATCTTGTTGTGACAGATGGGATTCTTGCAAGGAGCATATGGTTGGATTATGTTTTCTGATCCATCCCCCAACTCTGTGCCTTTTGATGGGTGAGTTTAAGCCATTGACATTTATTGATATTATGGATTTAATGTATTGTAGTGCCATTGTTCCAAAAAAATTTCTTTTGTTGTTTGTTCTAATATATTGCCAGTATTGTAGTGATGTTCTTGTTTATAAGAGGTCTTTTAGAACCTCTTTCAGGGCCTGCTTGGTGATGGTTGCCTCCTTTAACTGTTGTTTGTCTAAGAAGGTTTTGATCCCTCCTCTAGTTTGAATGAAAGTCTAGAAGGATATATTATCCTTGGTTGAAAACCTTTTTCATTCAGGGCTCGATAGATATCTTGCCATTCTCTTCTGGCTTTTAGAGTCTGAGTGTAGAAGTCTGCAGATAATCTTATGGGTTTTCCCTTGTATGTGACTTTTTGTTTCTCTCTTGCAGCCTTTAGGATCCTTTCTTTATCTTTACTTCTTCTCATTGTGACTATGATGTGTCTTGGTGTCTTCTGGTGTTGGTTGATTCTGTTTGGTACTCTGGGCCTCTTGAATCTTGATGTCCTTTCTGTTATTCAGGTCTGGGAAGTTTTCTTCTATTATTTCCTCTGGAATGTTTGCTTCCCCTTCCTCTCTTTCTTCCTCTGGCAGGCCAATTATACGAATGTTACTTCTTTTGAGATCATCATATATGTCTCTATTGTTGTTTTCAGTGTCTCTCAATCTCTTTTTAATCTCTTTCACCTCTTTCTTCGTTTTGTCTAACTCATCCTCTGTCTGAGTAATTCTGTTTTCTGCTTCTGTTAGTCTGCTTTCCCTTGCCTCAGCTTCTTTCTTCATTACAGCTATTTCAGCTTTCAGTTCTCTAATTGCCTCAAGATAATCAGTATTTTCCTTGGGGGTCTCAACTGTTGTTTCCCTAATACTGCCATTCCTTTCCTCCAATGTTGTTTTCATTTCTGTGATTAATAAGTTTATTATAGCTTGCATACTTTTCTTATTATGGTTATTTCTGGCTGATTTGTAGTTTCTTCTGGGCTCTTGTCTTCATTTATTGGAGTAGCAGTTTTATTTGTTTTTGATCTACCCATTTTTTTATTTATGTGTTTCTTTTTGTTTTATGCTCTGTTGTTTCTCAGTTTTTGTGTCTTGAGTACAAGCAACACTGTACTAAATACCTTTACAACAATTACACTCACCAACCTCAGGAATTACAGTAGCAACTGAAGCAAGTATTGAAGCAGTTTAATCACTACCAGTTAGCCAAACAATTTCTCCAGTCTGTGAAAGAATAGTAACCAAATCCCAGTGAAGAAGAAACAGAAAAGAAAGAAAGAAAATAAGAAGGGATAGCAATAATAGACAGTTATGCAATCCTACTATCCACTGTATATTCTAGGAGTAACAAGAGGGGAAAGGGAACTAGAGCAGAGATACACACATAGAGAGTCCCTCTGAGTTAGAATTCTTCCGCAAAATAATTCCCAAATGTGTATCCGTGAATTCAAAAAAGCACACTGTTTGGTGGTGTGGGGGCTGGGGCCTGTGGCTTCGGGAGCTGTAGGATTAAGGAAGAAAGGATGACAAGAGTGAGAAAAAGAATAAATAAAGAAAGAGAGAGAGAAAGGAAAAAGATAAGAAAAAGAACAGTCATAAAAGAGCTGTGAAAGGAAAGTGTTTTTTTTCATTAATTAATTTATTTTTAATTATTTAATTAGCTATGTGGGGTGAGGTGGGGGGGTTGGCTACTTAGAAAGAAAAAAGGCCAGAGGTTTCAGAAGTGTATAGACTTAGAATAAATGATACTCCCTGGTGGGACCGGAATTTGGTAAAGACAGAAGCTCAGCAGGGGATTCTGCTAGGAGCTGGTCCCCAGGGATTGGTTGGGGGGGGGGGGGCAGTGTGCTAATAATTAAAAGGAAAAAAATTTTTATTCCCTTTTTTTCTACTCTAATTCTTAACACAAATTAAGTTATATTCACCTCCTTGGTGTCACCTCTTGGACCCCTTATTGACTGGCCTGTTAAAGGCAGAAAATCCTACCGTTTCCAGAAGATGTGATCAGAGCTCAAGCCACTAGCAGCTTCTCCATCCGCCATCTTCTGGGAACCCCAAATGATATTATTGGATTATTTTTATCTTTCTTGTAATTTGACTTATATAATTGACTTTGAGACATACAGTTAATTTTCCCCCTCTCATATTAATTAACTAGTGATTTATATGACTACACTTTACTAGGAATGTACATATACACGATTCCCACCACCAAAAGACTGTGTCCCATACCACCAATAAAACCCCACGCCCCACCAGCCCAGGAAGCCACATGTCCACCCTCCCTCTCACCACAGGGTTTTTACTTTGGTACCCTACTTTCAATTTAGTCAGGTCCTGCTTTTAGTTTCCCTTTCAGATCTTCTCTCTCAAATTCTATTGATAAGTGGGATCATCCCATACTCATCTTTATCTTCTGACTTAGCTCACTTAACATAATTCCTTCTAGCTCTGTCCAAGATGGGTCAGAGAAGGTGGGTTCATTGTTCTTGATAACTGTATAGTATTCCATTGTGTATATATAACACAGCTTTCTCAGCCACTAATCTGTTGTTGGGCACCTGGGCTGCTTCCAGGTTTTAGCTATTATGAATTGTTCTGCTATGAACATAGGAGTACACACCTCTTTTTGGTTGGGTGTTATGGAGTCCTTGGGGTATAACCCCAGGAGAGGAATTACTGGATTGCCGCAGACCACCACAGTGGATGAGCAGCAGGAGAGTCAGGGGTCTCGAAGGCAACCTCCCTGGTGGGTCAGGAGTCAGCACAAGGGAGAACAGATAGACACTACCCTCTATTGGAGGCTGAATCTGGACTCATTTTAATAGTGAAATTGCATTAGCTTTTATACTTTTTTCAGGTTACATTCAGGTTGCCTAAGCAACTAGCTCATAAGGAAGTAGCAATAAGCATCATAGTCTTGTGGCTTTGGCAGGGTATATGTTACTCCCCTTTTACTGTAAAGAATGGTACAATACTTAGTATTGCTCTGTTCTCAGGGGAGGTCATAACCAGAATTGCTTTTGACTTTTGCGGAGGGGGGCATATGGATCTTTGGCTAGTCGTGGACCACTGTTCATCTAGGTCTGGTACAATTTAACTATTAATCTCTGTTTCAATATGTCAACTTTACCTGGGAGGCCTCAATCTCTGCATTATTTCTTTGAGTGGCAGGTCATAACATGACTTCTTTTGTCAGTCTATGTTGACCCACCATCCCCACTTTCATAATGTAACTTTCAAATATGCCCCTGTGTAAGGGAGAGAGGGTGCTTCTGACTTTCCATTCCCACCAGGCTCTGCCAAAGCACTATTAATCAATTGTGACAGTATAATTTTTTGTAGCAATAACGGGGGGAGAATGCATCAACTCATTCTCATCCTCCTGCCCAGCTTCCTTGAAGTATGAATGTAGGTCCAGAGGAGATGACCCTGTCATGATCCCTGGCATTCTTGATGGGGTGCCACACTGGATCATATAGAAGGTCCATGTCTAGCCTTGTGAGAGTTCTGCAGACTGCTCTCCACAGAGGCTGGACCAATTTACATTCCCACCAGCAGTGCAAAAGTGCTTCTCTGTCCTCAAAGCCTCTCCAGCATTTTTTGCTTCTATCCTTTTTGATGTATGCCATTCTTACAGGAGTGAGGTGGTATCTCAATGTTGTTCATCATGATCAAGTGGGATTTATCTCAGGAATGCAAGGCTGGTTCAACACCTGTAAGTCAGACAATGTCATTCACCACATCAATAAAATCAAAGCCAAAAACCACATGATTATCTCAATAGATGCAGAGAAAGCCTTTGACAAAATTCAATACCCATTCATGCTCAAAACTCTACAAAAAATGGGAATAGATGGGAAATTCCTTAAGATAGTGGAGTCTATATATAGCAAACCTACAGGCAACACCATACTCAATGGACAGAAGTTGAAAGCATTCCCCCTCAGATTGGGGACTAGACAGGGCTGTTCACTGTCACCGTTACTCTTCAACATAGTATTGAAAGTTCTTGCCATAACAATCAGGCAAGAGAAAGAAATCAAAGGAATACAGACTGGAAGGGAAGAAGTCAAGCTCTCACTATTTGCAGATGATATGATAGTGTACATAGAAAGAATCCAGCAGTGGTCTGGGAGGTGGCACAATGGATAAAGCGTCAGACTCTCAAGTATGAGGTCCTGAGTTCAGTCCCCAGCAGCACATGTACCAGAGTGATGTCTAGTTCTTTCTCTCTCTCCTCCTATCTTTCTCATTAATAAATAAATAAAATATTTAAAAAAAAAAGAAAGAATCCAGAAGAAAACTACTGGAAGTTATTAGGCAAGATAGCAAGATGACAGGCTACAAAATCAATGTACGAAAATCAGTGGCATTTCTTTATGCAAACACTAAATCTGAAGAAGAAGACATCCAGAAATCACTCCCATTTACTGTTTCAGTGAAATCAATAAAATACCTAGGAATACAGTTGACCAAAGAAGTGAAAGACTTATATGCTGAAAACTATGAGTCGCTTCTCAAGGAAATAGAAAATGATACCAAGAAATGGAAAGACATCCTATGTTTATGGATTGGAATAATAAACATCATCAAAATGAATATTCTCCCCAGAGCCATATACAAATTTAATGCAATACCCATCAAAGTTCCACCAAGCTTCTGTAAGAGAATAGGACAAACACTACAATCATTTATCTGGAACCTGAAAACACCTAGAATTGCCAAAACCATCTTGAGGAAAAGAAACAGAAATGGAGGCATCACACTCCCAGACCTTAAACTATATTATAAAGCCATCATCATCAACACAGCATGGTACTGGAACAAAATTAGGCACACAGACCAGTGGAACAGAATTGAAAGCCCAGAAATAAATCCCCATACCTATGGACATCTAATCTTTGGTAAGGGGGCCAAAAGCATTAAGAAGAAAGAGGCTATCTTCAATAAATGGTGCTGTGAAAACTGGGTTGTAACATAAAGAAGAATGAAATTGAACCACTTTATCTTGCCAGAAACAAAAATCAACTCCAGAAGGATCAAAGACCTGGATGTTAGACCAAAAACAATTAAATAATCAGAGGAAAACATTGGTAAAACAGTTTCCCACCTAAACCTCAAGACATCTTTGATGAAATATACCAAATTGCAAAACAGACTAAAGCAGAAACAAACCAATGGGACTACATCAAGTTAGAAAGATTCTGCACAGCCAAAGAAACTATTAAACAAACACAGAGACCCCTCACAGAATGGGAGAAGATCTTCAAATGCCATATATCAGACAAGAAACTAATCACCAAATATACAGAGAACTCAGCAAACTTAGCATCAAAAAAGCAAATGAACGTTAATTTAATCCCATTGTGGTCTAAGAAGATGCTTGGGATGATTTCAATTCTCTTGAATTTTCTGACACTGTCTCTGTCTCCTAAGATATGTTTTATCCTTTAGAATATCCAATGTGGCCTGAAAAAGAAAGTGTATTCCAGTTTCTTTGGGCGGAGGGCTCTAAAAATGCCTAATAGGTCTAGTATATATATCTATTTAATTTTATTTATTTATTAATTTTCTGCATAGAGGATCTATGCATTGAGAGAGTGATGTGTTGAATTTCCCTACTATTATTATGTTGCTATTGGTATATTTTCATAATTCTTCCGGTAAATGTTTGACATACTTTGATGGCTCCTCATTGGGTACATAGATGTTAGTAGTTGGTAAGTCCCCTTAACTCATTGATCCGCTGAGCATTATGTAGGGACATTATGTAATATTCATACTTAGTTTTACTTATTTATTTTAAAGACCATTGAGTCAGGTATAAGAATAACTGTTCCTGCTCTCTTTTTTTTCCCATTAGTTTATAGGGCCATTTTTTCATCCTTTCATCTTAAAGCTTTTTTTGTACTGTAGTGTTAGGTGGGATTTCTGCAAACAACATATGATTAGGTTGTTTTTCTTTTTTAATTTTCTTTTCTTTGCCTGCAGGGATATTGCTGGCTATCAGTGTCAGCATTATGAATCCACGTGTCCAGGTGTACCATTTTTTCCATTTTTCTCTTTTTAAAAGAAATTGAGAGAGGATGGGGAAGATAGAGAGAGGGAAAGAAAGATAGACCTGCACACTGGCTTCACGACTTTTTTCTTCTAGCATTTGCCCTTCTTCCGTAGCCAGTCAACAGCATCAGGTTGAGCCTGATGTAAAGTTTCGAGACCTCCTTTGAATCTGGAGAGGTGGCAGTCATTGACTATGTGGGTCTGTAGCCGCAGGGGCAGTTTGGGTCATCTCTGGATCCCCAGCGATGGAACATAGCGGCGCACTGGCCATGGCCTGTTCAATAGCGATTGAGGAGAGCCCAATCATAACGTGTTAGGTCAAAGCCGGGTTGACACTTGCAGGGGTCTGTGATGAGGTGTTTGTTCTTTACCTCAGCTGACTGCCAGCTCTGTTTCCAAGAGACTGGAACAGAGAAGTTCAGTGTAGGCGTAGGGGACTAGATTGCGTGATGAGACGTCAAGCGTTGAACAGGGTGGGTGAAGATATCCGTGTATATTGGCAGGTCCGGTCAAGCGTAGATGTGGGAAATGAACTTAGATGATGCCGCATCCCTACGAATATCTGGCGGGGCGATGTTGCTAAGAACTGGCAGCCATGGAACCGGGGTGGAACGGATGGTTCCAGAAATTATCCTCATGGAGGAATATAATTTGGAATCGACCAAGTGGACATGGGGGCTACGGAACCATACTGGGGCACAGTATTCTGCAGTGGAATAGCATAATGCCAGAGATGATGATCGTAGTGTGGAAGCGCCCGCGCCCCATGAGGAGCTGGCCAGTCTTGCAATGATGCTATTCCTCGCGCCCACCTTTGCTGCAGTTTTTATGAGATGTTTGTGAAATGACAGAGTGCGATTGAGAGTAACGTCAAGATAGACTGGCTGGGCTTCATACCGGATTCTCGTATCGCCAAGCTGCACATTAAGCTCACGCAAGGCTGAGGCATGGTGTAGATGGAAAACAGATGATACCGTTTTTGCAGTGCTAGGGATTAGTCGCCATTTTTTACAGTAATCAGATATCAGAGACATGTCTTTCGTGAGTGTTTCCTCGAGGATGTCGAACTTGGATGCCTGAGTTGCACAGCAGATGTCATCGGCATAGATGAACTTCCTTGAAGAAGTTTCTGGGAGGTCATTGATGTAAATATTAAATAGCGTAGGAGCCAGAACAGAGCCCTGGGGGAGGCTACTTGAGAAAAGTCTCCATCTGCTAGACTTGTCACCCAGATGTACCCTGAATCTTCTGTTTTGGAGAAGAAACGATATAGTGTTGGCCACCCATGGAGGCAGGCATTTTGAGATCTTGACCAGGAGACCACGGTGCCAAACCGTGTCATAGGCTGCTGTGAGATCAACAAAGACAGCACCCGTCTTTAAATGCTTCTGGAATCCATTTTCAATGTAAGTTGAGAGGGCCAGGGCTTGTTCGCAGGTAGATCTTCCTGGGCGGAAACCAGCCTGGGAGGGTGATAGGAATTTCTCTGTAAGAGGAGAAATACGTGACAGAAGCAGCCTCTCAAGGAGTCTGTAACACATGGAGAGGAGAGAAATTGGTCTATAGCAGGCGGCCAGTGTTGGGTCTTTCTTTGGTTTCAAAACCGCTATAATCTTCGCATGACGCCAAACTTTGGGCATAGACTCAGATTCCAAGATGTGGGACAGGAATGAAGCGAGCCACTTCTTTGCCACGGGGCCCAGGTTAAGAATGAGTTCTGGGGTGATATTATCATAGCCAGCAGCTATTCCCGGTTTAACCCTCTTCAAAGCGTCTTCCAGTTCAGACAGTGTAAAGGGAGAGATTTTTGGAGATGGACAAGATAACCGGAAGTAGGATGACCACTCATGGGAAATTTCTCTTTTCCAGACTGGGTCGATCTTAGCACGTCCAACTTGAGTTAGGTGACTGGCCACTGAGTTTGGAAATACGGGAGGATGGGAGACAGGAGGGGGTTGGCTACCGGCACCCAGACTATGAAGAAGCTTCCAGGCCTTCCTACTTGAGTGGGTGAAGTTCAGACTTTCTGTGAGTTGTTGCCAGTGGGCTTGGCGTGCTGCATCCAGGGAGGCAATGAGATGGTCAGCCACATCTGGGTCGCCCGACTCATCATACTGCTTTAGTAGTTGCTCGCATTCAGCATCAAGACAAGGCATATAGTTAGCACGTCTCCCATGAGGAGTGGCTTGGGAAGCTGCTTTGAAGATGGCTTGGTGGAAGTGCCTGTAGGAATCTTCAGAGAGGATAGAGTTAATTGGAATTGCAGGAATAGATTTGTTGGTAAGATCACTGAACAGACGCCAGTTTGCTTTCCGAAAGTTCCATCTTAGTTTCTTCGAGCACAGAATCAGTGGGAGCTGGAGACCAATGTGGATGATAACTGGGTGGTGATGACTGTGTGGGAAGATCTTGAGAACTTGTCTCGTAGCGGGAAAGGCTTGGCCGTTGACTGTGCTAATCCAGCACAGGTCAGGTGACGAGTCTTTATTCCATCTAGCACTGTGAAAAGAGCCTGGCTGTTTGGGATCGTATAATAGGGAGAGGTCATTCGCTGAAGCCCAGTCGGCTAAGATAGAGCCGTCAGCACGAGTGGAGGAATATCCCCAGTCTTGGTGATGACTATTAAAGTCTCCAACGTAAACGGCTGGGTGATTCGGGCTAGGCAGGACCTCGTTATCCCATGAGGCACTGGGAGGCTTATATACGTTGACGAGCTGAATAGTTCCAATAGTAATGGAGTCGACCCCTGCTGGTGGGTGGCTGGGTTGCATTTTCGGATCCATCTTCCTATGTTGTGCCTTTAGTTTTTTTTTTATTATTATTATTTATTTATTTATAAAAAGGAAAAACTGACAAAAACCATAGGATAAGAGGCAGAAACATACAACTCCACACAGTTCCTACCATCAGAACTCCATATCTCATCCCCTCCTCGATAGCTTTCCTATTCTTTATTCCTCTGAGAGTATGAACCCAGAGTCATTATGGGGTGCAGAAGGTGGAAGGTCTGGCTTCTGTAATTGCTTCCCTGCTGTAGATGGGTGTTGGCTGGTCGATCCATACTCCCGGACTGTCTCTCTCTTTCCCTAGTGGGGCAGGGCTCTGGGGAAGTGGGGATACAGGACAGATTGGTAGGTTTGTCTGCCCAGGGAAATATGATTGGCATTATGTTAACATATGGAACCTGGTGGCTGAAAAAAGAATTAACATATAAAGCCAAAAAAATTGTTGACTAATCATGAACCTAAAGACTTAAAAGTTTTTATGAAGAGTTGGGGGGATCTCCGCTTTGTAGATAGTAGTCCTACTTTAGTTATATTCCAAAGATCCCATGACTACGAGTTTTTTTTTTTTCCTGAGCTTGACATCTGATATGTAGGTGGATCTAAATCATTGCATCTGCTGATCCCAACCTAATAAACACAAGGATTATTACCTCAGCATGCTTCAATTTAGACTATGTCCAGAGAAGCCAGGCTTGGAATGTCAACCCTTCATTCAGCCTCATTACTTGGGTGAGACCTTTCCTTTCATAGGATTATCTAATTCCATTTCAAGTGGTTGACTTTCTAACAAAATCCCAAAACCTAGATATAGACAAGATCCCATGAGATAGGGCATATGTTCACATATATCCATAAATTAGGGCAAAATATATACCTAAAAGCAAAAGTACACAATAGTCTGCAGTGAGTCAGTATATGCAGCTAGCAAATAGAAATACCTATAGGACACCATACGTTGTGTCTTTAATGGGTAAATTTACATGAGTGACATTTATTGACATTAAATATTTAGATATCAATTTAATTCCATTAGTTAGAACTTGTCTCAAATATTCTGATACATGGTATGTTTTTAGTGATGTTATTATTGTTTATAGGCTCCATTTTTAAACTTCTTGTACAGAAAATTTGATGATAGTTGATTCCTTCGACTGTTGTCTGAGTAGGTTTTTTGTTTTTTTCTTTATCCCTGCATCTAGTTGGAATGACAGTCTGGTGGTGCAAAGCGCAAGGACCAGCGGAAGGATCCAGGTTCGATCCCAGCTCCCCACATGCGGTGAAGCAGGTCTACAGGTGTCTATCTTTCTCTCCCTCTCTCCTCTTCTCTTTCTTCCCCTCTTCTCTCCATTTCTCTCTGTCCTATCCAACAACGATGACAACAATAATAACTACAACAATAGAACAACAAGGGCACCAAAAGGGAATAAATAAATAGTAAAAAAAAAGATATTCTTGGTTGAAATCCTTTCTGATTGAGCAATCAATATACATGTTGCCATTTTCTTCTTGCTTTTAGAGTTTGCATGTACAGTCGTCCTTTGCCAATTCATGCTTCAACTTTTGTGACTTTCTCTATTATAGTTTCTTTCAAATATATTCATTAAAAAGATTATCGAGATAATGAAAACGATACAGTGTAACATCAATTGTCTGAGTCATTATACAACCCTGCATTAAAATTATAGTTAAATTACTGTACGTATGGACCATAGGACTATGTATTCGAACATCCCCACAAATCCTTCAACAACACGTACAGTTGCTCAACCACTCCTTGGGTGTGTTTGAAATTCAGAGTGGGGAAAACAAGCCAATCAGTGTGTGTTTCTCTCATACCTGCTTTGACATCACTAAGTATCAGGAACATCTTGTTTCTTCTAAGTGTCTGCAATTTCTGAGAACCTTTATTTAGGCCCCATGTGGGCTTCTTAAAAGTGTTGCTGCTTCTAAGCCTTCTGACAGTGGAATTAAGCGCTGGAGGAAGATGCTTACCATCCAGGAGAAAGTGAAACTCTTGTGTATGATCAAAGATGGCAACAAAATCGTGGAGGTTGAGGGCCATTATGACTTTAATGATTCTTTCATTCATTCCATCTGTAAAGATGAAAAGAATGTGCCTGCAAGGCTACTGTCTCTTTCAACAAGGGAACAAATCTAAAGGGATGTTATTTCATGTCTTTTTTTTTTTTGCCTCTGGGGCTTAATGCCTGCACCACGAATCCACTTTCCTGGAGCCCCCCCTTCCCCCTTTTGTTGCCTTGGTTGTTTTATTGTTTTTTTTGTGGTTATTGTTGTTATTGATATTGTTGTTGTTGGATAGGACAG
This sequence comes from Erinaceus europaeus, assembly GCF_950295315.1. Classification (NCBI taxonomy): domain Eukaryota; kingdom Metazoa; phylum Chordata; class Mammalia; order Eulipotyphla; family Erinaceidae; genus Erinaceus; species Erinaceus europaeus. The sequence goes on from NC_080172.1 coordinate 88,035,576, forward strand.
AGAGAAATTGAGAGAGGAGAGGAAGATAGAGGGGATGAAAGAAAGACATCTGCAGACCTGCTTCACTGCCCATAAAGTGACTCCCCTGCAGATGGGGAGCCAGGGGCTGGAACTGGGATCCTTATGCTTTGTGCCATGTGTGCTTAACCCTCTGCACTACCGTCCAACCCTGTTATTTCATGTCTAGGGGGCTCTAATAATGTCAAAAACTATATTTAGAAGGCTGTAAACAGGCTTTCTATGCCCCAAATATAAAAACATCTGATTTATAAAGAATCCTACTTTGCGTAAATTCACTTATGACAGTAGAGTCTAGAACTAATTAACCATGAATGAAGTGTGACTGTAGCTATCTGCTAATAATCTTATTGGTTTTCCTCTGTAGGTGACTTTTTGTTTTTCTTTTTTATTTCATTTGTTAATATATTATTGGATAGAGTCGGGGAGAGGGCAATAGAGAGGGAAAGAGACAAAAGACAACAGCCACTCTGCTTCACCACTCATGAAGCTTTCCCCCTGCGGGTGGGGACCATGGGATTGAACCTGGGCCTTTTCACACTGGTATGTGTGCTTACATAACTAGATGCAAGTAGGCTTCTGGTCAGTTGGTTTCAGGACCCCTGGATCTAGCCACCCCTACTTCCTTCTCAATTTATCTCTGTCCTATCAAAAAAAAATAAATGAATTTTTAAAAAGTGGCCACAGGAGAAGTGGATTCATAGTAGTGCAGGCACTGAATCTCAACAATAACCCTGGTGGCAATAACCCTGTGATGTGTCTCGAGAGTGGTCAGAGCTGTTGTTCTAATGGTAACACCACTGCCTCTGGAACATGAGCGGTAAGTAAGAGGCTATAATAAAGGCAAATGGGGGGAGTCTGGCAATAGTGCAGCAGGTTAAGCGCAGGTGGCATGAAGCGCAAGGACCAGCAGTGTAAGGATCCCTGTTCAAGCCCCAGGTTCCCACCTTCTGGGGAGTTGCTTCACAAGTGGTGAAGGTCTGTCTTCCTCTCCCCCCTCTGTCTTCCTCTACTCTCTTCACTTCTGTCTGTCCTATCCAACAGCAATGACATCAATAACTACAATAATAAAAAAGGGCAACAAAAAAAGGGAAAAATATATGAAAAAAAGAAAAAAATAAGGCAAATAGGTCTCCTTTTTTCAAATTGTAAAGAGAAATAAACAACTAGAACAGCTACAAACAGAAGAAGCATTCACAGAAAAAAAGAATTAACAACTAACACACTCATAAAGAGAGATAAGCAGCAAACAAGCAAAACAACAGTAGGAAAAAAAAAAGAAAACAGACAGAAAGAAAAGAGAAGGGGGAAAAGCAAATAGGGTTGTTCATACCTGCATTTAGCATACTTAATGGTTGTTGTTATTTAACTTAAAAAGAGGTTAGGAGTGTGGGATGCTGTGGTCTAAAAGGTTTCACAGCAGGGAGCTGGGAACTGGTTTAAAAAATACAAGGATTATTAGGGTGAAACAGGCAAAAGGCCAATTAAGCACTTATCATCAAGGGTTAAGAGTATACTAGCTCCATAAGGTCTGAGTATAGTTATCAAAAGTTTAGTCCCATAAGATAAACTATTATTAGCTCTGGTAAAGGTTGCTAATGGCTGTAGAGGGGTCTAAAAGTTTACCGGCTAGCAGAGTCACACGTGTTCAGTTCCCAGGAGAAGTAGCCATGCCGGGATGGGATACCTGGTGCACCTCCTCCCGGAGATGCTTCAGACCATGTGGGCTGGAGAGCCAGGGGTCTGCTTATTACTATCTGGCAGAGAATTATCTCCTGCATAAGTTCTGGATAGACAGTAGATTGCCCAGTGAAAGCCTCTTTTAGAGAGTGGGTATTTGTTTGAGGGAGGTTTTAAATATCTGTCATCTCCAGATACCTTATAATCAAACCATCTGAGATTCATTTTGTAATTCTTTTGTAAATGGCTTATGATGGGCATGGGATTGAACTTTGGAGCCGTAGGCATGAGGATCTCTTTGCATAACCATTATGCTCTCTACCCCTACTTCCCTCTCAATTTTTCTCTATCCTATCAAAAAATAAAAATAAATAAATAAATAAAAATGACCACAGAAGTAGTGGATTCATAGTAGTGCAGGCACTCAACCTCAGCAATAACCCTGGTGGCAATAAATACATAAATAAATAAATAAATTTTTGATTTAAAATTGCATTATTCATTATTCAGAATTCAAAGTAACTGACCTTGGTAAAAAGGAAGAGATGTCTATAGGTAAAAAAATTGCGTTTCTTTTCTTTTATGGGAGCTATGAAATTATATTAATAGTGTTCAGTTATTTTCAACTTTGTTGTTCTGGGTAAACTCTGTACTAGACATCTTTCTTACTTTTGTTACATTTTTTTTTCTGTTACTGTTCTTAGCTAGTTCTATTAACAGTTCTACTTACACCTAGATACCTTTCTGTTTAGAGTTGTCATTATCTAAATCATGACATAAAGCCACCATTACTGTTTTCCAATACTGCACTATATTAGGGTATGGAAACCCAAATCATATGTTTTCTATACAATTCAAGACCTTTCTTAGATCCATATCTCACTACAACTCAGTAACTTTTAACAGACTTCTGCTTAAGTGTCCTTTAGTAATTTCCACGGAGTGGTGTTTTTTCTAAGGGACAGAAGGAGATATAAGGTGTGCTGTAGAGAAATCCTCAAATCTACTTCAGTATCTTCTCTGTTGAGTTCTAATTCCTTATTATCCTCTGAATGCAGATATCATTGTCCACTAATTTCCAGTAGAGCTGGAGGATTTATTTTTATCTAATATAGATATACTATTTGTCATTTTAGTAAAGCCTGGGAGGTAAATTTGAACAAAACTGTTACTTTCTAATTTTTTAAGAAGTATTAAAATTATCTCCATTTTATTTCCCCAAATTGTTTTATTAGGGGAATAATATCTTTTTATTACAGTTGTTGATACACTAGTAAAATTTCTCATCTTTCTATAATAAATATCTTTGAAATACTCCCACTCCCTACCTTGACTTTTTTTTTTTTCATTATCTTGTACCAGGAGCCTAAAGGTCTCTCTTTTCCTTCCCCTGTCTTCCTCCTCCAGATTTCTTTGCTTTGGTAAAAATATACCACCCTTAATCTAAGTTTACATTGATTTTTCTCTTTCTTTCCTTGTTTCTTAAGTTCAACCTATAAGTGAGATAATCTGGTATTCATGTACACATTATTTTACGTTGCTAAAATTTGGGGGAATAATTAAAAATATCATTTTATCACTTAAAATTTTAGAAAGATATTTTGTGTAACGAATATTTCTCTGAATCTACTGTATGCAATGTAGTTCATTTTGTCTATCTGTGATATATTATTGGTGTTCAGTTGCAGCTATGTATTTTTTGGTGATGGCACATTACTCTCAGAATATTCTTTACCGCAGGAGTAATTTCTCAGAAAACTATAGTGACTTCACTCTATAATCAACAATATTATAGGATACCTGTTGCCTTTTCTCTTACTAAATCAAAAGTAATTAAATAGTTCAGTTATAACATCCATATATAAGTTTCCCTTTTATTTCAAGCATGTACCTTCACTTTATTCAGTATATTTTGGAGAATGACAGGATAATAAATAGTTTCCCTTGCCATGTGGCATACAGAGATATTACTCAAAACACAAAATGCTTTGCTAGAAGTAATAAAGACAACTAAAAGAAAAAGAAATCAATTTATATTCATGTTCACATTGCCTAAATAAAATATGAGATAACTGAAGGAGACCTCAATAAAAATCATGCACTTGATATCTCTTATTTTTTCTTCAAAGTCTTATTAATAAAAACATATATACTAAGAAATCTTTTATTTCCCATCATCTGCAGTTCATTGATTTGGGACAATATTTTTCAGGTAAATAGAGAGAGGGACAGAGGAGAGGGACTCCACAGCACCAGTTTCCTCCAGTATGGTTGGCACAGAGCACTGTGTAATATTTTAAAACAGACTTCAAACTTTAAGCAGATCACAAGAACAATCTCCCTATTCAACCTGAAACTATTCTCCAAATGTTAATAAGTACTTTCAGATGCTAGTACAGGAAATCTAAAAACAAATGCAACTAGTCTACAAATTATTTTGTAAATATTTAGTTAACCTTAAATTAAACATATTTTAACTGCCAGAAAATCTATGTATCTGTATTTAAACATTTCAGTAAAATTAAAGCCATGTAAATAGATAATTATTAGGGCATTCATAACTGTGTATGCATGTATATGCATGTGTGTAGTTGTAATAACAGGAAAATGATCTAAGAGTCTAACAATACTTAAATGAAAAAATATGATACATAGAAAAATGGATATAACACAACAATTAAAATAAATTACATCTGTGGCAGCAAGATAGCTAACTTGATACTTGCTTATCATGGGATGACTCAGGTGCCAGCTTTGACCCCACCACACTGAGAAGAAATTCAATGCTGCTTTATCTTTCTGTCTCTATCTCCTTTCTAGATGAAGAAGTCATTCTGGAGTGGTGAAGTCCCAGATATGTTATATCGTATTGCTGTGATGAAAACAAAACTTAGAAAGAAAAAAAATTACTTTGTTCTTTTTTTCTTATATTTTTGATCAAGAAATAAAACTTAGATTAATACTAAAATCAAATAAGGTAAATTATGGAGTTGTTTCTTTTGGGGGGGTTTTACTATCTTTTTTTCTTTTTTTAAAGTTTTTATTATTATTTTATTTTTTATTTTTTTATTTAAGAAAGGATAAATTAACAAAACCATAGGGTAAGAGGGGTACAACTCCACACAATTCCCACCACCCAACTCCTCTGATATGCCACCCCCTCCTCTGATAGCTTTCCCACTCTCTATCCCTCTGGGAGCATGGATCCAGGGTCATTGTGGGTTGCAGAAGGTAGAAGGTCTGGCTTCTGTAATTGCTTCCCCGCTGAACATGGGCGGTGACTGGTTGGTCGGTCCATACTCCCAGTCTGCCTCTCTCTTTCCCTAGTAGGGTGGGTCTCTGGGGAAGCTGAGCTCCAGGACACATTGGTGGGGTCTTCAGTCCAGGGAAGCCTGGCCAGCATCCTGATGACATCTGGAACCTGGTGGCTGAAAAGAGAGTTAACATACGAAGCCAAACAAATTGTTGAGCAATCATGGACCCAAAGGTTAGAATGGTGGAGAGGAAGTGTTAGGGGGATACTCACTGCAAACTCTAGTGTACTTCTGCTTTCAGGTATATATTTTGCAGTAGTTTATGGATACGTATGAACATATGCTCTCTCTCACAGAAAGTGGTGTATATCTAGGTTTTGGGACTTTGTTAGAAAGTGAACCACCTGAGATGGGATTATAGTATACTATGAAAGGAAAGGTCTTCATTACCCGAGTAATGAAGCTGAAGGGTTGTTATTCCACACGTGAAGTCTCTGGACACAGTCTGAAGTGAAGCATGTTGAGGTGGCAATCACTGTGTTGATTAGGTTGTGATCGGCAGATGCAATATTATTTGATATGGATTGGGAGAGGCATAAGGGAAAGTGGGCGCTATCCAAGGATTCCAGGACTGGGGGAAGTAGAGGCTCTATAGTGGAGATGTGAGGTTCCTGCTGTGTTAGGGTTCAAAAAGACAATTGATAGTTTTCATCACATTATTTGGTAATTGGGTTAACTTTGAAAAGTCCTTTGTTAGGGTTTGCTGTACAGTACCCAGTATCTTGTATATAGCTGTGCTATTGGTTGCTTCTGATCTACTTGGTCTAGGCTTTTGAGAGAGTCAGCACATCAAATACACATACTATATATTAAACACACTCAGTCTGTGTTTTAAAAACTTCGAGATAAAGTTAATTTTCCCTCCTCATATTAATTATCTAGTGATTTATATGACTACACTTTACTAGGAGTGTACATAAACACCATTCCCACCACCAAAAGATAGTGATCCATCCCTCCCACCCACTCCCACCCCCCACTATCCCAGGAAGCTGCATGTCTACCCCACACCATAGGATTTTTAATTTGGTGCCCTACTTACAATTTAGTCAGGTCCTGCTTTTAGTTTCCCTTACAGATCTTCTTTCTCATCTTCTGTTGATGAGTGGGATCATCCCATACTCATCTTTATCTTTCTGACTTAGCTCACTTAACATAATTCCTTCTATCTCTGTCCAATATAGGTCAGAGAAGGTGGGCTCATTGTTCTTGATAGCTGCATAGTATACCATTGTGTATATATATCACACATTTCTCAGCCACTCATCCGTTGTTGGGCACCTGGGTTGCTTCCAGGTTTTAGCTATTATGAATTGAGCTGTTGTGAACATAGGAGTACACACCTCTTTTTGGTTGGGAGTTATGGAGTCCTTGGGGTATAATCCCAGGAGAGGAATTACTGGATCATATGGAAGGTCCATATCTAGCCTTGTGAGAGTTTTCCAGGCTGCTATCCACAGAGGCTGGACCAATTTTCATTCCCACTAGGAATGCAAGAGGGTTCCTCTGTCCCCACACCCTCTCCAGCATTTGTTGCTGCTGTCCATTTTGATGTATGCCATTCTTACAAGAGTGAGGTGGTATCTTAGTGTTATCTTAATTTGCATTTCTCTGACAATCAGTAACCTAGAACAGTTTTTCATATGTTCGTTAGCCTTTTGGATCTCCTCTGAGGTGAATGTTTTGTTCATATCCTCTGCCCATTTTTGGATGGGGTCATTAGCTTTTTTGGTGCTAAGTTTGCTGAGCTCTTTATATATTTTGGTGATTAGTTTCTTGTCTGATATATGGCATGTAAAGATCTTCTCCCATTCTGTGAGAGGTCTCTTTGTTTGTTTAATAGTTTATTTGGATGTGCAGAAGCTTTTCAATTTGATGTAGTCAATTGGTTTGTTTCTGCTTTAGTCTTCCTTGCAATTGGGTTTGATTCATCAAAGATGTCCTTGAGGTGTAGGTGGGAAACAGTTTTACCAATGATTTCCTCTAAGTATTTGATTGTTTCTGGTCTAACATCCAGGTCTATGGATGTTGATTTTTTGGAGTTGATTTTTGTTTTGGCAAGATAAAGTGGTTCAGTTTTGTTCTTCTGCATGTTACAACCCAGTTTTCCCAGCACCATTTATTGCAGAGAGCCTCCTTCTTCCATTTAATGCTTTGGGCCCTCTAACCAAAGATTACATGTCCATAGGTGTGGGGTATTATTTCTGGGCTTTCAATTCTGTTCCACTGGTCTGTGTGCCTAATTTTGTTCTAGTGCCATGCTGTGTTGATGATGATGGCTTTACAATATAGTTTAAGGTTTGGGAGTGTGATGCCTCCATTTCTGTTTCTTTTCCTCAAGATGGTTTTGGCAATTCTAGGTGTTTTCAGGTTCCAGATAAATGATTATAGTGTTTGTTCTATTCTCTTACAGAAGCTTGGTGGAACTTTGATGGGTATTGTATTAAATTTGTATATGACTCTGGGGAGAATATTCATTTTGATGATGTTTATTCTTTCAATCCATGAGCATGGGATATCTTTCCATTTCTAGGTATCAGTTTCTATTTCCTTGAGTAGCGACTCATAGTTCTCAGTATACAAGTCTTTCACTTCTTTGGTCAACTTTATTCCTAGGTATTTGATTGATTTTGCTGAAACAGTAAGTGGGAGTGATTTCTGGATGTCTTCTTCTTCAGATTTAGTGTTTGCATAAAAAAATACCACTCATTTTTGTACATTGATTTTGTAGCCTGTCATCTTGCTATCTTGCCTAATAACTTCCAGTAGTTTTCTGCTGGATTTTTTAGGTTTTCCTATGTATAATATCATATCATCTGCAAATAGTGAGAGCTTGACTTCTTCCCTTCCAATCTTCCAATCTGTATTCCTTTGATTCCTTTCTTTTGCCTGATTGCTATGGCAAGAACTTCCAACACTATGTTGAAGGGTAACAGTGACAGTGGACAGCCCTGTCTAGTCCCAGATCTGAGGGGAAATGCTTTCAACTTCTGTCCATTGAGTATGATGTTGGCTGTAGGTTTGCTATATATAGACTCCACTATCTTTACTAATTTCCCATCTATTCCCATTTTTTGTAGAGTTTTGAGCATGAATGGGTGTTGTATTTTGAAAAGGCTTTCTCTGCATTTATTGAGATAATCATGTCGTTTTTGGCTTTGCTTTTATTGATGTGGTGAATGACATTGATTGACTTACGGATGTTGAACCAGCCTTGCATTCCTGGGATGAATCCCACTTGGTCATGATGAACAATCTTTTTGATGTGTTGCTGTATCCGGTTGCCTCAAGCCTCCTGAGCAGAGGCAGCTGATTGTTAAGAAAGAAAAAAATAATAATCCCTCAGGACTAGACAAGGATAGCAGGAATAGACAGTTATGCAAATCTACTATCCACTGTATATTCTGGGGGTAGCTAAAGGAGGAAGGGAAGTTGAGCAGAGATACTCAGAGAGAGAGTCCACTCTCAGTCAGATTTATTCCCCTAAATAATTCCCAAATGTGTATCAGTGAATTCAGAAAGCTGTAGGATTAAGGAAGAAAGGATGACCAGAATGAGGGGAAAAAAAAAAAGAAAGAGAGAGAGAAAAAAGAAAAAGATAAGAAGAACAGTAATAAAAAGCGGTGAAAGGAAAGAGTTTTTTATTCTTTTATTTTTCATTATTTAATTAGCTATGGGGGGAGGGAGGGGAGCTGCTTGTGCAGAGGCAGCTGGCTGGCTACTTAGAAAGAAAAAAGGCCAGAGGTTTCAGAAGGGAATAGACTTAGAATGAATGATACTCCCTGGTGGGACAGGAATTTTCATAAAGAAAGAAGCTCAGCAGGGGAGCCTGCTAGGAGCTGGTACCCTGGGGATTGGTTATGGGGGGAAGGGGGGAAGAGGTGCGCTTTGAGAATAATAATTTAAAAGAAAAAAATTTTTTCCCTTTCTTTCTACTCTATTTTTTAACCAAAATTAAGTTATAGTCACCTCCTTGGTGTTACTGCTAAGACCCCTTATTGACTGGCCTACTAAAGGCAGAAAATCCTACCGTTTCCAGGAGACGTGGTCAGAGCTCAAGCCACTAGCAACTTCTCAGTCTGCCATCTTCCAGGAACCCCCCCCCCAGAGTTGTTTTTATATTATAGTTAAATTAAGTATAGAATAAATAAAAACATAAATGCATACCATATGGGTTAATTTTCCAACATTTATAACTGGAACACATGAACTTGGAAAACTTAAGAAAGAAACAGAAGTAAGCAAGCTATTTCTAAGATTCACAAGAAGTATAATGGTTATCACTAGGGAGTGATCCCATAATTTTGGTGGTAGATGTGATCTGGAAATTTACTCTTGTAATTATATATATATATATATATATATATATATATATATGCAATCTTGATCTACAACATATATATCCCTATATAGAATAAATATTTTCCTTCATCTGCATTGCATCTTTCAAGCATCTACCACTCTAAAATTGCCTTTCTTAGTGATATTCATTTATTTTAGATTCCATGTTCACTCACTGAATCTTTATTCCATTCACCTACTTAAAATTCTTAAGTATTTCCTAGTTTCTTATAATGTAGCACAGAAAATAAGTTTCCAATAGGTCCTAAACACCCCTGCTCCATCTATTATCTATTATTATCTTGCCTCCTCTCCCATAACTACTAATGTCATTAGCAGGACCAATCGAGTCTGACTGAGGTAACTAGTTGGAATAATGCCACAATGTTGCTCCAGATAATCTGAGCCATGTAAAAAAAAAATGAAAAAAAAAACAAAAAACAAACAAACAAAAAAACATGCATTGCTTCTAGAGTCTACAGTTTTCTAAAAGATGATAGGCTTGTTTTACTACATGCAAACTTCAGATTTACAAATTGTTGTCACATTATGTTTTAACAATTGTGTTGAATTCACTCTGCAAAATAAATGGATGGGTGGTATCTGTGTCAGGATTTCAACCACGTAATAAGATAACAGTTATTGTTTCAGAGAGATTGATCCCACCAGAAAACATGTTATTTTAGAAGTTTTCAGACTTCAGATTCCATTGATTTGCACATGTATTATAATTACTAATGCCATATTGAAAGAATTTATGAACTTGATGTTCTGCTTTTACTTTTCAGTAATTTCCATCATAATTAAATTAACAGATAATCAGAAATAAAGAATTAATACACAACTCAGAAGACACAGACGGTGAATAAAGGAAGTAATTTATGTACAAATTCAACTTTCACAATTTAAAAACAGATGCTTCCAGAGAAGGACTAAACACAACATAGACCTTGGGTGGGAGGCAGAAAACCTGGAATGAAATAATGATAAAATTAATTATTGCTTGAAAGTCTCTTCAAATTAGATGCACATTTTTCATATGAGAAAAATAATTCAAGAGGAATAATATTATTATCTGCAAAAATATATACATTTATAATTACATGTAGTGTACTTTGTATATATTATATAGAAATAATATATGATGCGGGGAGGTAATATGGCGACGGCCTGAGAAGTCGCTAACAGCGAGTGCTCTGATAGCATCGTCGGCAAAGGTAGGATTTTCTGCCTTTAGCAGGCCAGTCAATAAGGGGGGGGGCACCAAAGAAGTTATTACAGTTTAATTTGGGTTAACAATTAGAGCAAAGGTGACACGGACTAGCGGGGCGCCAGAATTCCCAGGCGGCGCCAGGCAAGGCGAGTGCGCCGGGCATTGTCCCCCGCCCGCCCGGGAAGGCGGCTCCTCCGCCGGTTGCAGAGCGCGGCGGGCAGAGGACCCGGAGAGAGCACTTTAGCTCGGGGGCTGCCTCTTGGGAGTTGCCAGGGTCCACCGCGACCCTGAGGGTGGATCCAAAGACTTCTTGAGTATAGCTCTCATTGGATCAAAGGACTTGGAGCTAGTTTTCATTTTTGAGAAATCCTTTAAAAAAGTCTGGAGGGCGGGGTTTCCCGGAAAATGGCGCCCGGAGAAGCAGAAGCGGCCAGCCTTTGAGCTCCGGACACATCTCGTGTAAACAATAGGATTTTCTGCCTTTAGCAGGCCATCCAATAAGGGGCCATAACGGTCATACCAAGGATGTTTCTATAACTTAATTTGGGTTAAGAATTAGAGTAGGGGGAAAAAATTCTTTTTTCTTCCTTTTAATTTTCAAGCATACATCCTTCCCGCCGCCCCCCCTCCCCCCATAAGCAGTGCCTGGGACCAGCTACTAGCAGGATACCCCATACCACCAAACAGGGTTTTTTTTTTTTCTGTTAATTCACTGATACACATTTGGGAAGTTCCTCGCACTGCTCTTTAATTACAACTCTTCTTCCTATCTTCTCCCTTTTCTCTCTCTTATCTCTCTCAATCTCTCTCTCTCTTTTTTTTTTTTTTTTTTTTAATCTTGTCATACACTTCTTTCTTCTTTGCCTTTCTAAATTTGTGAATTACTTTGGGGAAGAAATCTGACCCAGAGTGGACTCTCTATGTGTGTATCTCTGCTCTAGTTCCCTTTACACTCTTGTTACCCTTAGAATATACACTGGATAGTAAATTTGCATAACTGTCTATTCTTGCTATCCTCTCTTCCTTTTCTCTTTCTTCACTGGGATTTGGTTACTATTTTTTCACGGACTGGAGAAATTGTTTGGCTAACTGGTAACGATTAAACTCCTTCAATACTTACTTCAGTTGCTACGGTTATTCCGGAGGTTGGTGAGTGCAATTGTCATAAAGGTATTTAGTACAGTGTTACTTGTGCTCAAAACACAACAACTGAGGAACAACAGAACATTAAAAAAAAAAAAAAAGAGAGAAACACATAAATTAAAAAAAAATGGGTAGATTAAAAACAAATAAAACTGCTACCCCAATGAATGAAGACAAGAGCCCAGAAGAAACCACAAATCAGTCAGAAGTAACCATAGATAAGAAAAGTATGCAAGCAATAATAAACTTATTAATCACAGAAATGAAAACAACATTGGAGGAAAGAAATGGCAGTATTAGGGAAACAACAGTTGAGACCCCCAAGGAAAATACTGATTATCTTGAGACAATTAGAGAACTGAAAGCTGAAATAGCTGTAATGAAGAAAGAAGCTGAGGCAAGGGAAAGCAGACTAACAGAAGCAGAAAACAGAATTAGTCAGACAGAGGATGAGTTAGAGAAAACTAAGAAAGAGGTGAAAGAGCTTAAAAAGAGATTGAGAGACACTGAAAACAACAACAGAGACATATGGGATGATCTCAAAAGAAGTAACATTCGTATAATTGGCCTGCCAGAGGAAGAAAGAGAGGAAGGGGAAGCAAACATCCTAGAGGAAATAATACAAGAAAATTTCCCAGACCTGAATAACAGAAAGGATATCAAGGTGCAAGAGGCCCAGAGAGTACCAAACAGAATCAACCCAGACCTGAAAACACCAAGACACATCATAGTCACAACGAGAAGAAGTAAGGATAAAGAAAGGATCCTAAAGGCTGCAAGAGAGAAACAAAAAGTCACATACAGGGGAAAACCCATAAGACTTTCTGCAGATTTTTCAACTCAAACTCTAAAAGCCAGAAGGGAGTGGCAAGATATCTATCGAGCCCTGAATGAAAAAGGGTTTCAACCAAGGATTATATATCCTGCTAGACTTTCATTCAAGCTAGATGGAGGGATCAAAACCTTCTTAGACAAACAACAGTTAAAGGAGGCAACTATCACCAAGCCGGCCCTGAAAGAGGTATTAAAAGACCTCTTATAAACAAGAACATCACTATAATACTTGTAATATATCAGAGCAAACAAATTGTTTTTTAGAACAATGGCACTACAATACATTAAATCCATAATATCAATAAATGTCAATGGCTTAAACTCACCCATCAAAAGGCACAGGGTGGGGGGATGGATCAGAAAACATAACCCAACCATATGCTGCTTGCAAGAATCCCATCTGTCACAACAAGATAAACACAGACTTAAAGTGAAAGGATGGAAAACTATCATACAGGCTAACGGTCCACAAAAAAGGGCAGGAACAGCCATTCTCATCTCAGACACGATAGATTTTAAATTAAATAAAGTAATAAAAGATAGGCAAGGACATTACATAATGATAAGAGGATCAATCAGCCAAGAAGACTTAACAATTATTAACATCTATGCACCCAACGAGGGACCATCTAAATACATTAAACACCTATTGAAAGAATTTCAAAAATACATCAATAGTAATACAATAATAGTGGGAGACTTCAATACCCCACTCTCACACTTAGACAGATCAACAAAGAAGAGAACCAATAAAGATATAAGAGAATTGAATGAAGAGATTGACAGACTAGACCTCTTGGACATTTTCAGACTCCTCCACCCCAAAAAACTGGAATACACCTTCTTTTCAAATCCACACAACACATACTCAAGGATAGACCACATGTTAGGTCACAAAGACAGCATCAATAAATTCAAGAGCATTGAAATCATCCCAAGTATCTTCTCAGACCACAGTGGAGTAAAACTAACTTTTAACAACAAACAGAAAATTATTAAAAGACATAGAATTTGGAAACTAAACAACATGCTCCTTAAGAACCACTGGGTCAGACACTCACTCAAACAGGAAATTCAAATGTTCCTGGAAACTAATGAAAATGAAGACACAACCTATCAAAATATTTGGGACACAGCTAAAGCAGTACTGAGAGGGAAACTTATAGCTATACAATCACATATTAAACACCAAGAAGAAGCCCAAATGAACGAACTTACTACACACCTCAAGGACTTAGAGGAAGAGGAACAAAGGAACCCTAAAGCAACCAGAAGGACAGAAATCACTAAAGTTAGAGCAGAAATAAACAACATCGAAAATAAAAGAACCATACAAAAGATCAATGAAGCCAAATGTTGGTTCTTTGAAAGATTAAACAAAATTGACAAACCCCTAGCCAGACTCACCAAACAAAAAAGAGAGAAGACTCAAATTAATAGAATTGTCAACGATACAGGAGATATCACAACTGACACCACAGAAATCCAGAGAATTCTGCGAAACTTCTATAAAGAACTATATGCCACCAAGCTAGAGAATCTGGAAGAAATGGAACAATTCCAAGAAACCTATGCACTTCCAAAACTGAACCAAGAAGAACTACAAAATCTAAATGCACCAATCACAGACAAAGAAATTGAAACCGTTATTAAGAATCTCCCCAACAACAAAAGTCCTGGACCAGATGGCTTCACAAACGAATTCTACAAAACTTTCAGGAAACAGTTAATACCCATACTTCTTAAGCTATTCCATAAGATTGAAGAAACAGGAATACTCCCTTCCACCTTTTATGAAGCCAACATCACCCTGATACCAAAAGCTGATAGGGACAGAACAAAAAAGGAAAACTACAGACCAATATCTCTGATGAACATAGATGCCAAAATATTAAACAAGATCTTGGCCAACCGGATACAGCAACACATCAAAAAGATTGTTCATCATGACCAAGTGGGATTCATCCCAGGAATGCAAGGCTGGTTCAACATCCGTAAATCAATCAATGTCATTCATCACATCAATAAAAGCAAAGCCAAAAACCACATGATTATCTCAATAGATGCAGAGAAAGCCTTTGACAAAATCCAACACCCATTCATGCTCAAAACTCTACAAAAAATGGGAATAGATGGGAAATTCCTCAAGATAGTGGAGTCTATATATAGCAAACCTACAGCCAACATCATACTCAATGGAGAGAAGCTGAAAGCATTCCCCCTCAGATCAGGGACTAGACAGGGCTGCCCACTGTCACCGTTATTCTTCAACATAGTATTGGAAGTTCTTGCCATAGCAATCAGGCAAGAGAAAGAAATCAAAGGGATACAGATTGGAAGGGAAGAAGTCAAGCTCTCACTATTTGCAGATGATATGATAGTATACATAGAAAGACCTAAAGAATCCAGTAGAAAATTACTGGAAGTTGTTAGGCAATATAGCAAGGTATCAGGCTACAAAATCAATGTACAAAAATCAGTGGCATTTCTTTATGCAAACACTAAATCTGAAGAAGAAGACATCCAGAAATCACTCCCATTCACTGTTTCAGCAAAATCAATCAAATACCTAGGAATAAAGTTGACCAAAGAAGTGAAAGACTTGTATGCTGAAAACTATGAGTCGCTACTCAAGGAGATAGAAACTGATACCAAGAAATGGAAAGATATCCCATGCTCATGGATTGGAAGAATAAATATCATCAAAATGAACATTCTCCCCAGAGCCATATACAAATTTAATGCAATACCCATCAAAGTTCCACCAAGCTTCTTTAAGAGAATAGAACAAACACTACAATCATTTATCTGGAACCTGAAAACACCTAGAATTGCCAAAACCATCTTGAGGAAAAGAAACAGAAATGGAGGCATCACACTCCCAGACCTTAAACTATATTATAAAGCCATCATCATCAAAACAGCATGGTACTGGAACAAAAATAGGCACACAGACCAGTGGAACAGAATTGAAAGCCCAGAAGTAAATCCCAACACCTATGGGCATCTAATCTTTGATAAGGGGGCCCAAAGGATTAAATGGAAGAAGGAGGCTCTCTTCAATAAATGGTGCTGGGAAAACTGGGTTGAAACATGCAGAAGAATGAAATTGAACCACTTTATCTCACCAGAAACAAAAATCAACTCCAAATGGATCAAAGACCTAGATGTCAGATCAGAAACAATCAAATACTTAGAGGAAAACATTGGTAAAACACTTTCCCATCTACACCTCAAGGATATCTTTGATGAATCAAACCCAATTGCAAGGAAGACCAAAGTAGAAACAAACCAATGGGACTACATCAAATTGAAAAGCTTCTGCACATCCAAAGAAACAATTAAACAAACAGAGAGACCCCTCACAGAATGGGAGAAGATCTTCACATGCCAGACATCAGACAAGAAACTAATCACCAAAATATATAAAGAGCTCAGCAAACTTAGCACCAAAAAAGCAAATGACCCCATCCAAAAATGGGCAGAGGAAATGAACAAAACACTCACCACAGAGGAGATCCAAAAGGCTAACAAACATATGAAAAACTGCTCTAGGTCACTGATTGTCAGAGAAATGCAAATTAAGACAACACTAAGATACCACCTCACTCCTGTAAGAATGGCATACATCAAAAAGGACAGCAGCAACAAATGCTGGAGAGGATGTGGGGACAGAGGAACCCTTTTACATTGTTGGTGGGAATGTAAATTGGTACAGCCCTTGTGGAGAGCAGTCTGGAAAACCCTCAGAAGGCTAGACATGGACCTTCCATATGACCCAATAATTCCTCTCCTGGGGTTATACCCCAAGGACTCCATAACACCCAACCAAAAAGAGGTGTGTACTCCTATGTTCATAGCAGCACAATTCATAATAGCTAAAACCTGGAAGCAACCCAGGTGCCCAACAACAGATGAATGGCTGAGAAAGCTGTGGTATATATACACAATGGAATACTATGCAGCTATCAAGAACAATGAACCCACCTTCTCTGACCCATCTTGGACAGAGCTAGAAGGAATTATGTTAAGTGAACTGAGTCAGAAAGTTAAAGATGAGTATGGGATGATCCCACTCATCAACAGAAGCTGACTTAGAAGATCTGAAAGGGAAACTAAAAGCAGGACCTGATCAAATTGTAAGTAGGGCACCAAAGAAAAAACCCAGTGGTGAGGGGTAGACATGTAGCTTTCTGGGCCAGTGGGGGGTGGTAATGGGCGGGAGGGATGGGTCACGGTCCTTTGGTGATGGGAATGGTGTTTATGTACACTCCTAGCAATATGTAGACATATAAATCAGTAGTTAATTAATATGAGAGGGGGAAATCAATTGTATGTCTCAAAGGTTCTCAGGAGACAAACTGAATCTTTTTAATAGATAGGCTACGTATTTGATATGCGGACTCTCTCAAAAGCCTAGACCAAGTAGATTGGAGGCTTCCAATAGCACAGCTATATACAAGATACTGGGTACTGTACAGCAAACCATAACAAAGGGACTTTTCAAAGTTAACCCAATTAACAAATAATGTGATGATAATATTAACTATTGATTGTCTTTTTGAACCCTAAGACAGCAGGAACCTCACATCTTCACTATAGAGCCCCTACTTCCCCCAGTCCTGGCACCCATGGATAGGGCTCACTTTCCCGTATGCTTCTCCCAATCCATACCAAATAATATTGCATCCGCCGATCACAACCTAACCAAAGCAACGATTGCCATCTCAACATGCTTCACCTCAGAGTGTATCCAGAGACTTCACGTGTGGAATGACAACCCTTCAGCTTCATTACTCGGGTGAGACCTTTCCTTTTATAGTACACTCTAATTTCATCTCAGGTAGTTCACTTTCTAACAAAGTCCCATAACCTAGACATACACCAGTTTCTGTGAGAGAGAGCGTATGCGCACACGTATCCATAAACTACTGCAAAATATATACCTGAAAGCAGGATTACACTAGAGTTTGCAGTGAGTACCTCCCCAACACTTCCTCTCCACTATTCCAATCTTGGGATCCATGTTTGCTCAACAAATTGTTTGGCTTTGTATGTTAACTCTCTTTTCAATCACCAGGTTCCAGATGCCACCAGGATGCTGGCTAGGCTTCCCTGGATTGAAGACCCCACCAATGTGTCCTGGAGCTCAGCTTCCCCAGAGACACACCTTACTAGGGAAAGAGAGAGGCAGACTGGGAGTATGGACCGACCAGTCAACGCCCATGTTCAGCGGGGAAGCAATTACAGAAGCCAGACCCTCTACCTTCTGCAACCCTCAACGACCCTGGGTCCATGCTCCCAGAGGGCTAGAGAATGGGAAGGCTATCATGGGAGAGGGTGGGTTATGGGGATTGGGTGGTGGGAATTGTGTGGAGTTGTACCCCTCCTACCTTATGCTTTTGTTCACTAATCCTTTCTTAAATTAAAAATTTAAATAAATAAAAAAAAAAAAAAGAAATAATATATGATGTATATAATGTAGCATATATATTTATAATTACCTGCAATTATATATATTATATATATATTTGTAACCTGAAGTTTATATGTTAGTTTAAGCTCTCTTAGTAAACTATAAACTCTAGAAACAATGTATCCATTTTTGTCTTTCATGTCTCAGATTATCTGAGCAATATTGTAGCATTAGCTCCACTGGTTACAGATATATATATGACTAAACAGAACAGTAATTGTCAAAACTAAGTGAATAGCATGTGTCTTTTTTTTTTTCTCACCATGGTTTACTACACAAGCTTTCAGCATTTCTGAAAGGGGCAGAAAGATAGGGGAAAGATAACAATGTACTGGAGCATTTGGGGCCAGGTTTGACGTGGATCAGCATGGACACACAAAGCAGGCTTGCTATCCAAGTTAGCTATTTTGCCAGCTCAGTATATCTCTATTCTTAGTGTCAAGCACAGTATGGTAAAATAGTCACAGGTACATATGAAACAGTTTTATAACTAACAGCTGAACATAATAGTAATAGAAAGTCTTATTCTTGTGTCTTCCCGTAATTATGCTGCTAATAAGTGTAATTTAAGCAGAGAATATGAGTCCCAGACAGAATAGATATCTTGCCAGTAGAAAGAGTTCAATAAATCTTACTTGTCAAGCTCCCTCCAATAACACAAGTTAATCATTTCCCATCAGAGAATGTGTTTTATCTTTTTCAAGGAAGAGATTTCACCACCCTAACCCACCCCCTAGATCACATTACCTAATGTTTCTTTGTAGCAGCACATTGCAACTAAATACACAATGATTTCAGACTCAAGGAATACTTAATACCTAACTCAGCACCCGAAGGACTTCGTACCCAGTAAAGTTATCCCTAAGTTTCTCAAACATGGCAGTGGCAAAAGCACCCAGGCAGGATGCAAAGAGACCCTGGGTAAATGACTTCAGGTATGTTGAGGGAGAATTAGTAAATTTCCCAGGCAGTGGTAATTTAAATGCTAGATTTAGATTTGGTATGTTTGGAGATTTTATTACTGCTTCTTGAATCCTATAGTTGTTTATCCACATACCACTGTTTTTACTGCTTCCTGCTAAATTAATTCCATTATAACCTGGAATTGTTGCTGTCTTGTTAAACTTGCTATAATAAAAGGCCCTTAAGGGAGTGCTCCCTTTTTACTCCCTTCCCCTGGGGATTTATGATCTCTAGAGATACCTTCAGGCTTCCCTTAGAGCACATAATGTACTTCTTTCCAAGTCAATTTTTTGGGATTTTGGTCATCTACTATGACGATGCAACATTTCTTCTTGGACTTTCTAATATATATATTTACTAATTATTAATTTTTTCGTAGACTGAATTATTTTTTTCTCTACTATATATTGTTTGCATAATTAAAAATAATATTCTCATGCCAGTTTTTCATACTTGCTTAACTTTGTCAGTTTGAAAACAAATTCCTAGAAAGAGGACTTACTGATTATTTATACTATATAGACAATATGGTGTGTTTTGTAAAAATATATGTTTTTGTTGTTTTAAGAACTAGGTAAGGGGCCAAGAGTTAGCTCATCTCCACTCTATAGAACATGATCTTTATTATAGTCTAGGCTACTTTTTTGAACCCCAATAAGATACTGAAGTATCATGACACTGGGGAAGGTCTATGGATGGTACAGTGGCATTAAGGTGTCTCTCCCTCTCTTTCTGTTTCTGTCGCTTCCTTCTTTATCTGAAATAAGAAGTATGGAAAGATTGGCCTGGAGGAATGTGACTGTGTATGTGCAGACCATGATGTTACAAAAGAACCAATTAAACTATCAGGCGTTACAATCAAAGCCTAAAGCACAAACTACCATATCTTCCCTATTTACTACTTTAAATGTTTTCAGTCTAGTATTGAACATTTTACTGATTCAAAGCTAAAATATGTTCTAAGTATTTTGTATGTGGTATTTATTTTTATGCTATCATAACTGTTTTCAAAGAGTAGGTCAGGATTTAGTCTCTCAAATACAACTAGTACCATTATTAGTTGTTAGGGAATGGTGATGGCACACCTGGTTAAGCTCACACATTACCAATACTAGTTGCCTACCATAAGTGTCAGAAACGTACCTTCTATGGGAACAAACAAACCAGAAATATAGCAGTTAAACGAAAGGCTCTCTGAATATTTTCTTTTTTTTCTTTTTTATATTTATTTATTTATTTTCCCTTTTGTTGTCCTTGTTTTATTGTTGTTATAGTTATTATTATTGTTATTGATGTCATCCTTGTTAGATAGAACAGAGAGAAATGGAGAGAGGAGGAGAAGACAGAGAGGGGGAGAGAAAGATAGACAGTGGCAGACCTGTTTCACTGCCTTGCAGGTGGAGAGCCAGGGGCTCAAACAGGGATTCTTATGCTGGTCCTTGAGCTTTGCTCCACGTGTGCTTAACCCACCGTGCTACTGCCCGACTCCCTCTGAGTATTTTCTTTTTTTTCTTTCTTCCTTCCTTCTTTCTTTCTTCCCTTCCTTCCTTCCTTCCTTCCTTCATTTCTTTCTTTTGTTAGCCTGTCTTAGTAAATAATTTTATTTAACTAAAATTGTTATTCACTTTCTTATCTTTGTGGCTTAGTGTAATATCTAATGTTGGTATACTTCTAATTCTGCTTCTAAAACCCCTTCTGTTTCATTGGTTTAATCCCCCCTGCTTAACACTGTATTCTATTTACATAACCACTGTCAACTAAGCACTACCCTGACAGTAGGGCATTGGTTTAATCACCACTGGTTCATGATGTGTTTTTGCTCCGGCCCCCTCATAGTACACCCTGATTTGCACCAGTGACTTTTCGCTCCACCCTCTCTACGTCACATCCTGTTTCCACCCTACTTGGCCAGTATATATATAAGGACAGGATTGTGATTAGTTTAGTTTAGATGGCTTAGATTTTGCTGCATTCCACATGAATAAAGACTGATCTGCGTACCATTCAGCCATGAGTCCCTGGTTGTCTGTCTCCTGCCCGTGAAGCCCAGCAATCTAATATATAGAAGATGCTCAGTTTCAGAAAAGGAAAAATTGAATAGAATACTGGAAGAAGTAGAGTCAGAAGAGAATTAAGTAGGTATTCTAGCTCTGAGAAAGAAGAGTACAATTATAAAGGCAATATATCAAAAATATCAAAAATAATATATTTTTAAAATGAGAAAGGGAGACAGTAAAAGAGATGTTTGAAACAAAATAAATAAAAATAAATAAGGGCCAGGTAGTGGCATACCTAGTTGAATGCACAAGTTACAAATGTGCCTGGGTTCGAGTCCCCAGTCCCCACCTGCAAGGGGAAAGCTTTACAATTAGTGAAGCAGTGCTGCAGGTGTTTCTCTGTCTCTGTTTCTTTTAATCTTCCCCTTTCCTCTTGATTATTGGCTGTCTCTATCAAATAAATAAAAAAATACATTAATACATAAAACCTGAATATTGTCTCTGAGTTCATTGAATTAGGATATAGATTTCTGAAGCTCTGAGATTTGTAATGAAATATTAAATAAACAATAAATAAATGATCCATATGGAACAGCATTTTGTGGACCCTCTCAGGACATTGGCTCTACCATAAAGTAATGACAGTAGGGATAACCCCAGTCTCTGAAGGGAGGATAGTATCCTACACTGTCATATGATAAAAACTGGTCCTTAAAGGAGTGCAGCTTACAATGTTCCTCAGATGTGACCAGGAACTATAATCTCATACCAATAGGGACTTCAAGGTTACACAGGCTCAAGTACTAAATATAAATGTGCATTTACATATGGACCCTGAAGCAGGTGGTTGGAGGTAAATAGTTAATTTTAGCCACATTTTTTTAATAATGATAACTACTCCCTTCCCTAATCCAACTTTCTATCCCTTTTCTTTACTCTGACACCATTCTCTTAGACAATATTCTTATCCAACCTCAGGCTAGCTACCAAACTCAAGCAAAACTACTACAGCTGTATGCCCCCAGGAACATGCTGAAAATAGTTCTCCTAGCTTTCTTCTATCCTAAAATCCCTAGTATCATCTGCTCTGATCCTATTTTCTAGGTCCTGTTCATTAACCATCTTGTCTCAGCTTAGGTCATGCCACCTTCCAGACACCAGGCAGCAGATGGTACCATAACTCCCTCCACCCTGTCTTCTCTGGGCAGATGATCTTACCAATGTGTCCTGGACATTCACATCTCCAGAACTCTGGTCCACTAAGGAAAGATAGAAACAGGCTGGGGTTATGGATCAACCTGTCAATGCCCATGCTCAGTGGAGAAGCAGCTACAGAAGCTAGAACTCTTACCTTCTGCTCCCCATAAACAACCTTGATCCATACTCTCAGTGGGGGAGAAGTGATAGGATGAAGTTATGAAGAATCTGCACTCCAGCTTCATCAGCACCCAGAAAGAGAGAAGGAAAAGGAGAGGGGCATATGGAGGTAGTTATGATGTCATTAGCGGCTTAAAGGATTGAATCAGAAAAAGAAGGGGAAATTATGTATAAATGTTGACAGATGGTTGTAGAGAAGATGGTTGGCCCATGTCTAAGATTTTAGGGGAACTGTGGTATATTGCAGCAGGGAGAGTGAAGATTCAAAGCTCTGGTGGTGGGAGTGGTGTGGATTCAAACCCCTGTTGACATATAATTCTGTAACATAAAAATATAAAAAATAAATAATAATAGTAATAAATAAGTGCTGTTAATGTACATAGTTAAATTGGGCTGTTGGAAAAGTCATGATTCATTTTTGCATATAACATGTACTGTAACAAATAACTGAGCTGAGCTCAACATATATTTAAATTATATACTAGTGTACAGAGAAAAGTTGTATGAAATCAACTTGTATTATGAATATATTTAAAATTATTAATGTACTAATTAATAATTATTTCTATTCCAACTATAATGAATATATATATAATTTCTTAATTTCTGTGTAGTTATAATGAGATATCTGAAGATATAGACAGTTGTTTTCACTATTGTCATTATTATAATCAGATATAATCTCCCTTTACTTGAACTCTTTAAAGTTGAAGCCTTGTCTTTAATCTTTGTTAATCTTCCGAACCTACTTCATCTAGTTGCTGTATCTGTATTAGAAACACTAACAACTATGTCTCTGTAGAAATCTTTCAGTCTTATAATCTCAAACTTTTATTGTCTTCTGCCATTGATTTCTTACTGTTCTTTTCAGTGTTAAATTTATTATAAATGCAACTGAAAAACTAAATTTGCACTCCCCAAGCTCATGTTAACTTCAGCTACTTAAAGAAAAATTTGCTCATGAGAGTATTAGCCTCAAACTATTATTTTTTTGAATTTTTGAATTTCTATTGAAATTCAAAAATTATACCTAGTTAACAAACTGGGTCTTCAGTTTTTGAGAACGGCAACCTTTTTGTGAATCCATGTGGGCCCTTGTTCCATTTTTAAATCTAGGACATTTTACTATTTGACTTGATGAAATGCTCCATAATTTGAAGTTCAGGCATGTGAGTTACTTAATTCCTTAAGATTCAACTTTTTAAAAAATTATTTGATTGTAATGAGAGAGAGAAACAGAGGAAAAGATACAGAGAAACACCAGCTCTAGCTTATGGTGTTGGTGGGGATTGAACCCTGGGCTTTAGATCATCAGGTATGAAATAATTTTATATAATGACTATGTCATCTCCCTAGCCTTTTCAGATTTAATTTAGTTGACATGTATTTGACCATATATTGTATATGTAAGTTTATCTGCAAACTTAACAAGTCTCATTATTTTTAGAATTTTATTTTCTATAATAATGGGATTTTTGTTAGGATTTTGGTATAGAAAAGGAGCACAAAGTATAGGACAAATGAAGTTATGCAAACATCAAAATAGCATTTGCAGTTTTAAATGTAACTTATAGCAAATTCTGAGACAATTTTATTAGTTTTGCAATGCCTGCCTTCTTTTGTAACCAATAACCACAGATTTGGTTGTTTAAGAAATTATGTTTTGGGGGCCAGGCGGTGGCACACCTGCTTAAGTGCTTACATTACAATACAACAAGACCCAGGTTCAAACCCCTGGTCCCTGTTGGTATGCTTCTAATTCTGCTTCTAAAACCCCTTCTGTTTCATTGGTTTAATCCCCCCTGCTTAACACTGTATTCTATTTACATAACCACTGCTAACTAAGCACTACCCTGCCTGCAGAGCATTGGTTTAATCCCCATTGGTTCATGATGTCTTTTTGCTCCGCCCCCTCTCCTTGTCACAACCTGATTTTCACCAATCTCTTTTCACTCCACCCTCTCTACGCCATATCCTGTTTCCACCCTACTTGGCAAGTATATATATAAGGACAGGATTGTGATTAGAGGTAGTATAGATGGCCTAGATGGTGCTGCGTCCCACATGAATAAAGAGATACTGCGTACAGCTCAGCCATAAGTCTCTGGTCGTCTTTCTCCCGCCCACTAAGCTAGCCCAGCAGTCTCCACCTGCAGGAGGAAAGCTTCATGAGTGATGAAGCTGGGCTGCAGATGTCTCTCTGTCTCTCTCCCTCTTTATCTTCCCCCTCCCTTTCAGTTTCTCTCTGCCTCTATCTAGTAATAAATAAAAATTTAAAAATTATATATAAGACATGATGTTCTGTAATTATACAACTCTGTAGCTGAATAGACTCATGCTAATCTTATTATTCATTTAATTTATTATTAATCTCTCTTTTATTATTATTTAATAGTAATCTATTATTTAATATTTATTATTAGTTTTATTTATTTATTCAATAGTGATTCACAAGATTAAACAATATTGGATTAGAGTTCCACACCACTCCTACCACTAGAGTTCTGTGACCCTCCGCTCCCCCCTACCCAACCCACAAGAATAACTGCAATAATTCTCTTCTAAGGTATAAAAGAGTTTACTACTTTTCTTGTTTCCTTGTTCTATTTTGTTTTGCAAATTCATCAGTTTTCTATGTTACACATAAGAGTGAAACCAGAAATTGTCTTTCACTACTTTCCTTACTTCACTAAGCATTTGATTATAATCCACTTGGCAAAATTCAGAGTATGTGGCCTTTAGATCTGTATTAATTTTCGGGGGAGAAGGGGGGATCTATTTTTAAGGAGTAAAATGGTTTTGTTTGTTTGCTTGTTTTCAACTTCTAAAATTGTCTATCTCAAGATACCTCCCTCCCTCCTTTCCTTCCTTCCTTCCTTCCTTCCTTCCTTCTTTATTTCTCTTATTACAACAGCTGTGTGGGGAAAACTAACTATGGTCTTTCTAATTCCCTTAGCTAGAAAAGGATCTGGGTATTAGCAAAATGGTTATGCAAACAACCTTCATGCCTGAGACTCAGAGATCCCAAGTCTATGCCCTAGGTTCATTTCCAGCACAGCCACAAACCAGAGCTAAACAGCAACCAAAAATAATAATGATCATTAAAATGTGATATGGTTTGATTGGGTCCTTCTGTGATACAAACTATTCTTCCTATCTCATTATTTCTAACTTTAATCTAATATTCAAAGTCTCACTTAACAAATAAAGCAACAAATCTTTAGGTTCTGAAGTGTAGGATGTGGTCATCTTGGAAGAGTGACATTATTCCACTACTACAGGATTAATCATTTGGATATATAAGTATTTCTTGAACTAAATAGTCACTGGAAATATGAGTGGGTGGCATTTAGAAATTTAAAAGTATTACTTATAAATCTGCAGGAAGGTATGTTAAATGTAATCTTAAAAAAGAGAAAAATAGCAAACACAAAATGTTGAAAAATTTTCCTCATCTCAAAAATTAACTTCAGTCTAATTTTTGTCGCCATAGTTATAAATACATTCATTGTTTATAACTATATATTGATACAAATACAAAAATAACATTTAATAGTGTTTGGGTTTTTCTTTTTCTTTTTTTTTTAGCTGACATAAATTTTGTGTATCTTCCATTTAGATCCATATCTTTCTCTGGTCTAACTAGAACAGCTTACTAAATGAGAACAAAGAACTCAAACAATCAGAAATGTCAATTAAAAACTAAGAAAAAAATTGGGTTAAATATGATCATAGAATGAGAAGAAATCATTCTATTTAAGTAGATGAAACATTCTTGTTAGGGGAAGCTCTAAGGGTTAGGAATCCTTGAAACCTGGACAGTTCTAATTTATGGCCATTTTGTTTTGTTTTTTCACCTGTTTCAACTATGTGTGTGGAAGAAATTAAAGGTAGCACTGAGGAAATAGTAGGAAGAGTTTTCAAAAGTACAAGAAATCACTTTACAATCTGGGAAGTGCTTTAGAAAGATAACCATATCTGGAAAGCAGAAGCTCAATAGGAAAGGTGGATAATCTCAGCAAATCAATGGGAAATTGGCTCCAGCTGAGACTAGTATTCAGAGATTAAGAGAGGGGAGAGCACATGGAGAAGCCATTTCTCTTTGTGGCCCTTGTCATAGAAGCTATTCTGCACCTTAATTCTGGTTCTGCACATCTACCTCACTTCTTTGAAAGAAACGTTTGTACTTTGTTTGCCTAATTGCAAACTCATCTGTTATTCTTCCAAAGTAACATCTGAGAAGGGATCCAACTTCTCCTTGGAGGGAAGGACCTCCTCCTTGACCCATGGACAGTGTTCTCACAACATATTTGGTAATCACAAAGTGTAATAGAAATCTGAAAGAGAGATTGGTGACATAGCCTCACTGAAACACCATAGATAGAAAAGATTGTTGTAGGTTATAGGAGAATGTCTCAAAGAAATGAGACCACAAACCATGTGTATTTCTTTGGAGTTTATGAGTCAAAGTGTATAGCCATTTCTAAATTTAATAGTCAGAAGCTGAATTGTGTCCCTCTGCAAAATCTATGCAACTGTAAGGTCCAATAACTGAGAATGTTAGTATGATTATAAACTAATATGTTTTTAAATTTTAAATCTATTTATTTATAGGATATATACATCAATTTGCCTATATATCAGTTATATAATTCTCATTTTTAAGGGCAGTGATAGATAACATAATAGTTATGCATAGAGACTCTAATGAATGAGGCTCCAAAGTGCCAGGTTTAATCCACCTGAACTGCCACAAACCATAGCTGAACAATGTTCTGGTAATAAACAAACAAACAAATAAATAAATTATGATATTCAAAGCCATTAGAAAAATAATATCTATTATTTAACTGCCCTCTGTGGAATTGTAAGGCGACAATTATAGCAAACAAGTATAGTAGTTATCATCTCTGAATATTAAGTCAAGTTTTTAAAAGTACTTTTAAAAAATAGATGTAATATCCTTAATAGTTAGAAACCATTTAGATATGTCTTTACTTTTATAAATTTTGTATTTAATTTTTTATTATATATATTATTTTTTACCAGCGTACTACTCAGCTCTAGTTTATAGTGGTGTAAGGGACTGAACCTGGGAATTTGGAGCCTCAGGCATGAGAATCTCTTTCCATAACCATTATGTTATCTATACACCCCCCTTTCTTCATATTTATAAATGTACATTTTTAACAACCTTGGTTGAGTTAATATCATGTGACATGCACATGGTTTTTATTATTTATTCTTACTTGTCTGTATATGTTTTAAATTTACCTATTTTCATCTGTGCTTGAAAGTTAATTTAAACATTTTGTAAAGCAGATAAAAAAATATATACATGCAAGAGTATTGGGAAACCTCATAAAGAAAAAGTAAAACTTGGGCAAGGTGGTGGCACACCTGGTTAAGCACACATGTTCCAATGTGCAAGGACCCAGGTTCTTAACCCCCAGTCCCTACCTGCACATGGAAAGTTTTGTGAGTGGTGAAGCAGTGTTACAGGTGTCTCTCTTTCTTTCTCCTTCCCTACTACCCCTTCCCTCTTGTTTTCTGGCTGTCTCTATACAATAAAGATAAATTTAAAAATATATATAATTAATTAAGAAAAACTAAGAATAAAGAGGGATCCTGAGGAGACAGAAGAGCCATTTGGATCAGAATATAGATCTAATCATTAGATAGATAAAAGGAACAATAAAGAAACAATAGAGAATGGAAGTTTTAGACTGTGGTACAGTTCTATAAAAGTTTTGTCAGAGTCTTCATGAGCCAAAGTCATCAAGCAGAGGAGTCAACCATCTTGAAATTGAATCAGCCTGTCATAGTACCTTTGCCTCACACTGGCGTTTGTTGAGGAGAGCTAATGTGAGTTCTGGGCTCTGCATGCTGTATTTCAGAAGCTGAAGTCCTTAATTAGTTATTTTCCTTGCAGTCCATTAAAAATTTTAAAAGACAAAAGTTTTGCAGAGTTTTGGACACTTCAGATATTTCATTGACTATTTAAATAGAATAAGTTGAAAACTATGTCTGTTCTTTGATTTTTCAAAGACATCAGCCAAAACCACTATTGAAAGGAAAATTCCAGCATGTATAATCCCGTCTAGATGTATGACTGCTTTCAGTAAGCTAGACCTCTAAACATAAAGTTCAACACTCAGTTTTTCACACATATTTGTTCTAATGTGAAAGGAAGTTATAGATTTTTAGGTCTATTAATAAATCATTTTTATAGTCATGCAATCAAGCTTCAGTGAAAGTTCCTAATTCAGACTTGCAGATACTTTGGATATGAAATATGTTTAAGTCTAAGCAAACAGTCTAAACCTCAAAACTCAAATTTGTACTTCCTGTCTCTCAAGAGATAAAAGTTTTCTGTTTATAATACTGCATAACCTGCATTTCTGAGCCCCATAACATCATATTAATAGAATAAGCATGCTTTGAATATATCTACAAAATGTAGCTTCTATTTCTTATACACATTTTCAATCCTTCCTCTGCTGAGCATTAATTTAGTACCTGCATCCTAATTGTTTATTTATGCATTTCTAAAGTGCTTAGCTAGGGAGAACCCTGCCAAGGAATACTATGATCAGTGGCTTCTATGCCTTGTAAATAACTGCTTATGCAAATCTACAGATAGATCATATTTATATAGTTCTGATGTAACTGTGTATATGGGATGCTTAGTCATTATTATGTAATCATTGAGTAATACAGCTATATAATGCTGAGAGCATAATGAATTATGTTTAACATCCAGTTATTAGATTCAGTATTCTGGCTGGAAAATAAGTAGTTTTTTCAAACAACTTAATTAGGTTGAGTGTAAGATGGTATATCTGAGGTACAACAAAATATTTGCTAAACAGCTCCTCCTCCCTCTTTTCCTCCTCCCCTTTCTCTTCCTCTTCCTTCTCCCCTTCCTTCTCCTCTTCCTCCTCCCCTGCCTCCTCCTCCTCCTCTACTTTGTTCTTCTGATAGGGTTAGGGAGGCAAAGAGAGACCACAGCACTGAAGTTTCTTTCAGTGTAATGAGGGCTGGGCTTGAACCTGGGTCATAACGCATATCAAAGCAGCACACTTCTGTGTGAACTCTTTCACCAGTCCAGAACTTCTAGTTTTCATTGTCCATGTCTTATCAAGGTTTTACTTTGAGAAACAGAATTTCATCATCATAAGCTTCAAGACATCATTCTTTAGAAAAAATTGGAAGTATAAGATTGACTACACATTGAGCATCTCTCTAATTTCAGTTTAGTAGCAATTACAAAAATATCCTATTGCAAATGAAGAAATAATCAGAACAGTATTCACAGAGATTCAGATGACCAACAAGCATGTGAAAACTGCTCTAAGTCACTGAATATCTTGATTATTACAGAAATTCAAATCAAAATAAGAGGATGCCATTTCATACTTGTGAATATTTTGCATTAAAGAATAGAAGCAAATTCTGGCAAGGATGTGACAACAGGCAACGCCTTATATTCTTGGTGGGAATATAAATTTTTCTAATACCTACATAAAAACTAATAAAAAACCCCACAGAATTTAAGATATTTAAACTTCCCAAAAATATTTTCTGACAATGCCTTTCTATCCAAAGAACACAAATCATATACCCAAAGAGATCAATGCATACTTATGGTCATTGTAGGACAAATGTCCAATGAGAATGAGTTAAGGTAGCTGTGTTGTATATTATATGATGAAATATTACATAATTACTAATTTATCTTTTGCTGGAATTTGGGAGAAACTTGAAGAAATCTGTCAAGTGAAATAGGTCAGAAGATAGATCTTGAATGATCACATTCATAGATAGGACTTAAGAAAATAAGAAGGGCGTTGACTGGTCGGTCCATACTCCCAGTCTGTCTCTCTCTTTCCCTAGTAGGGTGGGTCTCTGGGGAAGCGGAGCTCCAGGACACATTGGTGGGGTCTTCAGTCTAGGGAAGCCTGGCTGGCATCCTGATGACATCTGGAACCTGGTGGCTGAAAAAAGAGTTAACATATGAAGCCAAACAAATTGTTGAGCAATCATGGACCCAAAGCTTGGAATAGTGGAGAGGAAGTGTTAGGAGGGTACTCACTGTAAACTCGAGTGTACTTCTGCTTTCAGTTATATATTTTGCAGTAGTTTACGGATACGTGTGAACATATGCTCTCTCTCACAGAAACTGGTGTATATCTAGGTTTTGGGACTTTGTTAGAAAGTGAACCACCTGAGATGGAATTAGAGTATACTATGAAAGGAAAGGTCTCACCTGAGTAATGAAGCTGAAGGGTTGTCATTCCACACGTGAAGTCTCTGGACACAGTCTGAAGTGAAGCATGTTGAGGTGACAATCGCTGCGTTGGTTAGGTTGTGATCGGCAGATGCAATATTATTTGATATGGATTGGGAGAGGCATACGGGAAAGTGCGCCCTATCCAAGGGTTCCAGGACTGGGGGAAGTAGAGGCTCTATAATGGAGATGTGAGGTTCCTGCTGTCTTAGGGTTCAAAAAGACAATCGATAGTTAATGTTATCATCACATTATTTGGTAATTGGGTTAACTTTGAAAGTCCTTTTGTTAGGGTTTGCTGTACAGTACCCAGTATCTTGTATATAGCTGTGCTATTGGTTACCCATGTTCAGCGGGGAAGCAATTACAGAAGCCAGACCTTCTACCTTCTGCAACCCACAATGACCCTGGGTCCATGCTCCTAGAGGGATAGAGAATGGGAAAGCTATCAGGGGAGGGGGTGGTATATGGAGATTTGGTGGTGGGAATTGTGTGGAATTGTACCCCTCCTACCCTATGGTTTTGTTAATTTATCCTTTCTTAAATAAAAAGTAAAAACAAAAAAAATAAATAAATAATAAAAATTTTAAAAAAAAGAAAAGAAACTAAGAAGGGGGAATACAGTGTAAAAAATAATTAATTAGACAGGGTGGTAACACACTGGGTTAAGTGCACATGGCACAAAGCGCAAGGACCGGAATGAGGATCCCATTTCAAGCCCCTGGCTCCCCACCTTCGGGGGGGGGGGTCATTTCAAAAGCGGTAAAGCAGTAGTTCTGCAGGTGTATATCTTTCTCTCCCCCTCTGTCTTCCCTTCTCTTGATTTCTCTCTGTCCTATCCAACAACAGCAATACCAATAATGACAACAACAAGGGCAACAAAATGGGAAAAAATAGCCTCCAGGAGCAGTGGATCCATAGTGCAGGCATTGAGCCCCAGCGATAACCCTGGAGGCATCATCGTCATCATAATAACAATAATAATAGTAAATAATAATTAATTACAAATGGTCTACTGAAGCAGATCCAAGGACTCAATATCTTATGGTAGAGGACGTGCTATGCTGACACCTATCACAGAGGGATATCAAATTTTACACCTATGACAGGTCTTTTAAATCAATATTACCCCAATAATTGATGTATTAAGATGTAATGGATCTATTTAATATGTTTATTAGCTATTTTTCAAATGTATAAGTCACTTTTGCCAAATAGAAAAGTGAATCTTTGTTAGTACAAGTTGAGAACCACACTATGATAAAAAGTAGTTAAAAATTAGTAATACTTAAGTAGCCAAGGAAAAATAAAAGAACTACATACCATTTCCTTACAAGGATCTTTATCATCATTCCTATGATTCCATAGCTTGATCATCATCTTTATCTTGCTACACCATTTCTGTTGTAATACATTCTGCACCTTGATCATAGAGTGTTCTTATTAAAACACTTTATTCATTAATGAAATAACATTTTAGAAAGAAGGCAAGGCTGTAGCGCACTGGGTTAAGCACAAATAGTATGAAGCACAAGGACCCACACAAGAATCCCAATTCTAGCCCCCAGCTCCTCACCTGCAGGGAGGGTCACTTCACAAGCAGTTTATCAGGTCTGCAGGTGTCTTTCTCTCACTCTCTGTCTTCCCCTCTCCTCTCAATTTCTCTCTGTCCTATTCTAGTGAATTTGTAGCGCCTGCGCTGAGCCCCAGCAACAACCCTGGAAGGGGAAAAAAAAAAGCAAGCATTAGAATAAGAACAGAGAATCATATCAGAATATGCAGTTGGAGAAAACAAACTCTGGACACTATTCAGGTACACTCTACCCTCAGTTGCTGAGCTACCTCGCCTCACTGCTACTCTTTCTTTAATAGTGTATTCCCTATGGCAAAAGCATGCTTGCAATCCGAATGTACTTTAAAGTAAAAAAATAATATTTATTAAATATACATTTGTTAATGGCCAGGGCATATAACCAGTGGTTTGTAGATTAGATACAAAATGGTCCAGATTCATGTCACCTATATATTATAAGCCTTATCCACAATCTACTGACTTATCTTAATGATTTATAGGAAAAATGACAACAAAACATTGTAGTACCAGAAATATCTAAGATTCAAAAAGGATATTAGTATCTCTTCCTTTGAAAAATGAAAATAAAACATCTCTCAGTAAAAGAAAGCCTCTATGTTGAATTTGTTAATTTTATAGCATTAAATGGGCAGATGAAATTATTAGAGTTCATGGAAGATAAAATTTAAATGTTTACATTTTAGTGTCTTCAGAACTATATTTGAAATTCAATAGCCATATGAGTAAAATCTATTTTTTAATAAGTAAGGGCAATAGAGAAAAGTACTGATAGCAAGGATGCTGTATTAGAAAGTAGGAACAAGATATATGGATAAGAGCAAAGAAGACTAAATATATGAACAAGATATGTGGACAAGAGTAAAGAAGACTAAAGTAAACTAAAATAATGCACTCAACAAACAGTCCTGTCATGGAATCTAAATGAAGGACAGGTATCAAGATGTAGAAGCCAATTAAAACTACTCAGTGTTTCTTAGAAAAGTTGAGTCTCATGACCATTATTAGGTTAGAGAAGTTATCAATAGATGACAGTGTTCTTAATCTACATGGTTTCAATAAATTGTTAATCAAAGAAGTGGTTTAAGGTGAAAAAGAAGGATCCAAACTCAGTGATCACAGACAAATATGTGAAACTAGAGTTTATAATCTTATAATCCTGTGTCCCACTATTAATTACAATTAAAATATGTAATGTATGCATCTGTAATATGTAAATAAATAAATAAATAAATAAAAAGAAATAGGAAGAATCTGAAAAAGAACTCCAGGATAAATTGTTTTAGTTACTATGTTTTGAGACCTAAGTAGTTGTTCCTTTGTAAAATAAGAATAGCAGTCTCAGAGAGAGAGCACAATGCTTATGCAAAAAAGAATAGGTTCAATTCTGGGCACTGCCATAAGCCAGATCTGAGTGCATACATGTGAATGAAGAAGTAAGAAAAAAGAACATTTGAGAATAACATTCTTGATTGGTAGGAGTTTCTGGAAACTCATGCATATTTGGCAGATGAAGGACCAGGAAAGAGAACCCAAATATTAATTGAAGGAGAGAGAGAGATGACGATAGGAAGTAGGTTTCTAAGAATATGAAGCAGGGCTGGAGAGATAGTGCAGCAGACTTTTATGTCTGAGGTCATAGATGTTGCAGATTTCGACCACGGCACCACCATATGCCAGGATAAACTCTACTCAACATTTCTCTTTTTCTTTCAATTAAGTAAATGTTTTTAAAATGAGGGGAATATTTTAATTAGACAAACAGATGCAACTCACCACATACAGTATATACAGTAATGTGTGAGAACCCAGTTTGAACCCTTAACACTACATGGGAGTGTCAGGCACAGGCCTTAGGTGCATCTTCATAGAAGCTGGAGTAGTGTTGTAATGTCTTTTCTTTCTCTATCTCTGTCTTTCTGTCGTTTTTTTTTTTTCCTTGAGTTAAGTTACAAGAGTGTAGGGTTACAGGGTTTAGTTCCATACCACACCCACAACCAAAGTTCTGTGTTTCAACTCTCCTTTATTTGAAATTAAAAGGAAAATTTTGAATCCACCAAAAGTCATATAATATAGTACATGTTCAAGGCCCTGAATGGTAAAAATAATAATAAAAAAGAACATAAAACAACTTAATTTTATTCAATTATTTTTTTTAGAATGAGGCAAGAAGCAAAATCATCTTCTAATATTGAAGAGAAGATAAGTAGTAAAGTTGCACAGAAAAGGATTATATTACTATTTAGTGCCGTTTCTATTCTTGGAATGCATAGTATGAATGTTAAATAGTGTCAGTACTTACTTAAAATGTGTGATCCAGAATTTCATCTGCCAAATATGAGAAGCTAGTCTTAAAAAGACATATAAGACATGTTAGAGTTTCCTAGAGGTATACCCAGGTAAATGTCATAATGGGATGTAAGATTTAGTGACATATATAAGATACTTACTACAGTGATGAATCATTGAATTTTAAGCTGAATCAGAGATATGAAGCATTAACATGGGACATTAGGAACAGGGGACTGGATGAATAGTTAAAATTTGTGGGTTATACAGCACAGGGGCTTTCAGTAACATTGAAAAAGTACTGGAAGTAATAGCAAACTAGAGATATAACAAAAGAGACTCAGATAATAAGGTGTATGAAAAATTTGAATGAGATGCTGTTATTTGTAAATATAGAGCTCATGGCTATGACTAAAGAGTGATGGATGAAGATATTTATAAACATCATGGAAATAAGGGATCAGTTGGTTCTCTCAATGGTTGGTTGGCTCACACTCAGGTGTTTTGACATTAGTGGCTATTCATAGTAGTGAGGAAGTGAAAATCTAGGTGGAGAGAGCTTGATATTTAATAGTTATATCAGAAAACAAGATAAAAAAACAGGACAGAATATAGGGAAGTTATACACAAAGTTAATCAGTGTCAGTAGACATAGGGCAAAACTTTTTAGTAAAGTTCAAGTGGCATTTTTATAATGTACAATTTATATAAAAAGGCTGTATGCACTCAAATTTTGTCATTTATTCCGGGAGTCCGGCGGTAGCGCAGCAGGTTAAGTGTACATAGCGCAAAATATAAGGACTGGGGTAAGGGTCCCGGTTCAAGCCCCCGGCTCCCCACCTGCAATAACAACAACAATAATAACTACAACAACAATACAAAACAACAAGGGCAACAAAAGGGAAAATACATATATAAATATAAAAAATAAAGATGATATTCCTTTATTAAAAGAATCAAATGAGTACTATATAGACTATTAATGTGCACTTAACTTCTTCACAAATATTTAATTTTGTTGTTTTTTTATATTTTATAGATTTACTTAAGTTCATGGTAGCATAGTTTTCTGAAAGGTATAAATGTACCCATTTATAGGAATACTATAAACAAAATTTAATAAAAGTTTAAATTTAGCTTTAATTTCTAGAAAATCCATATTTAAGTAAATTAAATTATTTAACTGGCTTGAATGATATTAGAGTTTTATTCCTGCTAGAAATAAATTTCCCCACTCCTTATTTTTATACTGATCCTCCCCTCTCTATTTTTTTTACTCATTAGTCATTCATTATCTAACATTACAGAAAAAACTAATTAAAATAATAGAACTACTGATATGATCAACAACAGTTAAATAAATATAATAACCTTAGCAAGAAGGTCCCAGATATTTTGGAATTTGTGGATAGCCTATAAGAACTAATAGAATAAAATTTCACTGCTGATCTATGCCTCAAGGACAGAGTGGATATTATTCAACAAGCCTAAGCAGACACGAATGGATGCTCACATAAACAAACTGCTAGAGGCTAACTACATCATCTTCAGCTTTATTTCCTAAAATCTGTGTTCTGACCAAGCACATCAGATGATGCATTGCCTTTCTAGAATGTCAGAGAGGGTACTGATTACAACCAAGGAAAATGTTAATCAGTAAAATTGATACCTTTGTGTCTGTATCCCCATTTTTCCTCTCTCTGCTGTTTCTTGGCTTTTCTCATTATATCTTACGTTTTCCAATCACTTAATTTATTGTAGCCTGGATTTATAACCTTCCTTTTTTTTCCATTCAGGAACAAAATACTATACATATGGTGAATCAGAGAAGCTAACATATCTATATATAATCTTTATTTTAAAATAGGCTAAGGAGTAACCATATGTATCAAATTAAAATATCTTCTAATTTTCCTTTAAATTCTTAGAAGCTGTATTAATAAGTTTTTAAATACAATTTGGTAATTTTGATAAAATTTGCTATATAATTATTTAATGCTTATATTGCACATTGCAAGCTATGTATATAATACTTAAGTAAGCGTTTATTGTTATGTATGTGTGTTGTTGTCACTGGACCTTCACCACTCTGGGTTGACTTTTTCAGATAAGTAAGAGAGAGAGAGAAAGAGAGAAAGAGAGAGGGAGAGAGAGACAGTAGTGAATCTTCCTCTAATGCAGTAAGGCAGGCTCAAACCTGAGTCATATGCATGGGGAAAGTTTCTGTCCAAGTGATTTAATTAAGATAAATCTTTAATATTCACTATTAATTTTCTCCCAATTATTGTACCGCTTTAATGGAGGAAATGTTGCTTAATGAGACTTTTGTTGCCACAATGGCAACAAATAGTGCCACATTTTCGCAAGATTGGTATCAGTACATTTCAAGCTAGTCAATTTATTCCTCTATAGTTGCTTCTTAAACTTATGTTAAATACCTACCCATGGGGAATGGGTGGTAGTGCAGCGGGTTAAGCTCACGTGGTGCAAAGAGTAAGGATCTACTCAAGGACAAACATAAGAATCATGGTTTGTGTATATATACCACAGCTTTCTCAGCCACTCATCTGTTGTTGGGCACCTGGGTTGCTTCCAGGTTTTAGCTATTATGAATTGTGCTGCTATGAACATAGGAGTACACACCTCTTTTTGGTTGGGTGCTATGGAGCCCTTAGGGTATATCCCCAGGAGAGGAATTACTGGGTCATATGGAAGACTATGCAGCTATCAAGAACAATGAACCCACCTTCTCTGACCCATCTTGGACAGAGCTGGAAGGAATTAAGTGAGCTAAGTCAGAAAGATAAATATGAGTATGGGATGATCCCACTCATCAACAGAAGTTGAGGAAGAAGATCTGAAAGGGAAACCAAAAGCAGGACCTACCAAATTGTAAGTAGGGCACCAAAGTAAAAACCCTGTGGTGAGGGGTAGACATGCAGCCTCCTGGGACAGTGGGGGGTATGAGTGGGTGGGAGGGATGGGTCACAGTCTTTTGGTGGTGAGAATGGTGTTTATGTACACTCCTAGTAAAATGTAGTCATATAAATCACTAGTTAATTAATATGAGGGGGAAAATTAATTGTATGTCTCAAAGTTTTTCAAAACACGAACTGAATCTTTTTAATATATAGGCTGTGTAATTGATATGCAGACTCTCTCAAAAGCCTAGACCAAGTAGATCAGAAGCATCCAATAGCACAGCTATATACAAGATACTGGGTACTGTACAACAAACCCTAACAAAAGGACTTTTCAAAGTTAACCCAATTACCAAATAATGTGATGATAACATTAACTATTGATTGTCTTTTGGAACCCTAACACAGCAGGAACCTCACATCTCCATTATCTAGAGCCTCTACTTCGCCCAGTCCTGGAACCATTTTATAGGGCCCACTTTCCCGTATGCCTCTCCCAATCCATATCATATAATATTGCATCTGCCGATCACAACCTAACCAACGCAAGGATTGCCACCTCAACATGCTTCACTTCAGACTATGTCCAGAGACTACACGTGTGGAATGACAACACTTCAGCTTCATTACTCGGGTGAGACCTTTCCTTTCATAGTATACTCTAATTCCATCTCAGGTGGTTCACTTTCTAACGAAGTCCCAAAACCTAGATATACACCAGTTTCTGTGAGAGAGAGCATATGTTCACACGTATCCGTAAACTACTGCAAAATATATACCTGAAAGCAGAAGTACACTAGAGTTTGCAGTGAGTACCCCCTTAACACTTTCTCTCCACTATTCCAACCTTTGGGTCCATGACTGCTCAACAACTTGTTTGGCTTCGTATGTTAACTCTCTTTTCAGTCATCAGGTTCCAGATGTCATCAGGATGCTGGCCAGGCTTCCCTGGACTGAAGACCCCACCAATGTGTCCTGGAGCTCCGCTTCCCCAGAGACCCACCCTACTAGGGAAAGAGAGAGGCAGACTGGGAGTATGGACCGACCAGTCAATGCCCATGTTCAGAGGGAAAGCTATCAGGGGAGGGGGTGGGATATGGAGACTGGGTGGTGGGAATTGTGTGGAATTGTACCCCTCCTACCCTATGGTTTTGTTAATTAACCCTTTCTTTTCTTAAAAAAATTTTTTTTAATATTTATTTTATTTATTTATTCCCTTTTGTTGCCCTTGTCATTTTATTGTTGTAGTTATTATTGTTGTTGTCATTGTTGGATAGGACACAGAGAAATGGAGAGAGGAGGGGAAGACAGAGAGGAGGAGAGAAAGATAGACACCTGCAGTTCTGCTTCACCGCCTGTGAAGTGACTCCCCTGCAGGTGGGGAGCCAGAGTTCAAACCGGGATCCTTATGCTGGTCCTTGTGCTTTCCGCCACCTGCACTTAACCCGTTGCGCTACAGCCCGACTCCCGATTAACCCTTTCTTAAATAAAAAAGAAAAAAAAAAAAAGAATCCTGGTTTGAACCACTGGTTCCCCACCTATGGGGTGTAGCTTCACAAGAGGTCTGCCCCTCTCTGTCTTCCCCTCCTCTCTTCTCCCCCTTCTGTCTTCCCCTCCTCTCTCCATTTCTCTTTGTCCCATCAAACAGTAATGGCATTAATAATAACTACTACAATAAAACAAGGGCAACAAAATGGAATAAATAAATGAATAAATATTTTTTAAAAAACCTTCCCATGATCAAAATTGTGTAACATTTTCCATTTATTTTATTTTATTTATTCCCTTGTGTTGCCCTTGTTGTTTTATTGTTGTAGTTATTATTGTTGTTGTCGTTGTTGGATAGGACAGAGAGAAATGGAGAGAGGAGGGGAAGATAGAGAGGAGGAGAGAAAGATAGACATCTGCAGACCTGCTTCACCGTCTGTGAAGCGACTCCCCTACATGTGGGGAGCCGGGGTTCGAACCGGGATCCTTATGCCGGTCCTTGTGCTTTGCACCACCTGCGCTTAACCCGCTGTGCTACAGCCCGACTCCCCATTTTCCATTTTTTTTCAGATTTAAAACAAGTGCTTCCATTATGGGAATTCAAATTGTAGTGTGTGGTTGTTTCAAAAGTAGATGATGACTATACAGAGTTTTTTTTATTTAAATTTTTTAAAATCTTTATTTATTTGTTGGATAGAGACATTCAGAAATTGAGAGGGAAGGGGGTGACAGAGAGTGAGAGAGACTGAGTGATACCTGCAGCACTGCTTCACCACTTGTGATGATTTACCCCTGTAGGTGGGGACCGGGGGCTCGAACCTGGGTCCTTGCACACTAACATATGAGCTCAACCAGGTACGCCACCACCTGGCCGGACTATACAAATATTTACAGACATAAGAATCATTAAGACATAATTCTTGAATATTTAGAATTCCCATTAAATAATGAAAAATTGGATATTAAAAATACAAAAAAAATAGAGTGGTCAGTGATTTAATCCCCAAGGGATATGTCAGCAACAAGTTCACTTTGTCTTTATTCAAAGACATTTCCTTATTTTATTTTATTTTTAATGTACCT
The DNA here is from genome assembly GCF_950295315.1 of Erinaceus europaeus. Taxonomy (NCBI): domain Eukaryota; kingdom Metazoa; phylum Chordata; class Mammalia; order Eulipotyphla; family Erinaceidae; genus Erinaceus; species Erinaceus europaeus. The sequence goes on from NC_080172.1 coordinate 88,075,594, forward strand.
CACAATATGAAGAGTGAAATTGTAGACTAATCAAAATTAATTAAAAAAGCTAGATAATGAACCACTTTCTTTTCATACTTTATAGCACTACAATAAACATGAAGTATTACTATTATAGTCAAATTCAAAGTAACAATAGCAAGTATTTTTGAATATGCAATTTTATTAAAGTATATTTCCTTATACATATACATACATATATAAATAATCATACAGCATAGGCTCCAGTAATTCCAGAATATTAATGTCTTCTTTAAATATTAAGCATAAGTTTGATAAAATAACCTGCCATAGGCTATTAAGCTTATGTTCTAGGGCTTCTTACTGTGAATATTTTGTGACAACCCCTATTGCTAAAAAGTTTCATATCAATGACTGGTTTAGTACTACTCCAACAATTTTTTCCTCTTTGTTCTACTAAATATTAAAGGTTATTTGATATATTTATTAAACATCAACACTTGCAGTTGGTTCTAGCAATAAAACCCTTCTAATGAGTTTATATATTTGAAAGTTTCCATTATACCTATCAGCATTTTGGCCAGTATATTGCATGTACAAATAAAGAACACAGATTTTTCTTCAAGTAGTAATGTGAATGTATTTAAAAAATTTTTAAAGACAAAATAGGTTATACAGGTAAGGCCATTATGAAAATGACAAAAATAACTTCTCTGTCAAGAAAAATAGTTATGTATTATAAAATGCAGTGACTATTTTTACAAGACATAAGCTTCATAAATATATCTAAGGGCATTTTTAAATTTATATATATTCTGCTGGGTGGTACATACCCAGTTGAGTGCATGCATTACCATACTCAAGGACCTGGGTTCTACTCCCCACTCTCCACCTGTATGGAGGTGTAAAGCAAGTCTTCTGGTGTCCATCTTTCTCCCTCTCTACCCCCACTCTTCTCTCTATTTTCTTTGCTCTATCAAATAAAATGGAAGGAAAAAAAATAGTTAGTGCTGGCACTTAGTCACAGTGATAACCAATAAATAAACAGATGCATAAATAATAATGATAGTGATGATAATAATAATAGAAGAATAAAATAGTCTATTTCAGAAAACAAAAATAGAGGTAATATTTTTAAGTCATTATCTTAGATCAGTTTTATATGACTACTGACAGAGACAGAGTATCACACCAATAGTCTCTATAAATAAGGAATAAAAAGATGTCAATTTGCTTGGATTTGAGAGATGAGAGATTAAAAGCTAGGTCAATATTTGAAAATAAAACCAATACCTGGTAGAAGCTTTTTATGAGTAAGGAATAAGCATGTTATATTTAGTATGAAACTAATGCTATAGCACATCAGGAAATAAAATTGGTAAATTTTCTTTTTCTAAAAAAAAGGAAAAAAAGGGGTTTGGTGGTAGCACAGTGGGCTAAGTGCATATGGTGCAAAGTACAAGGACCAGCCTAAGAATCTTGGGTTCCAACCCCCAGCTCCCTACCTGCGGGGGCGGGGGGGTTCACTTTACAAGAGGTGAAGCAGGTGTCTATCTTTCTGCAGGGGTCTATCTTTCTCTACCCCTCTTTGTCTTCCCCTCCTCTCTCCATTTCTCTTGGTCCTATCCAACAACAATGACATCAATAACAATAATAATAACCACCACAACAATAAAACAACAAGGTCAACAAAAGGGGAAAAATTAAATAAATAAATAAAAAGAAAAGAAAAAAGATGAGTAATTTCAATTAAACTCTCCCCCAATATGAAGATTGACTTATATAGTTGTGTATGAAAATATATATGGATTAAATGAACAAATAAAATATAGAGATGTTATAAAAATTTTAACTCAAAATAATTTGCAGGTGACTTTGCAATTGTTTTAATTAAATTTTGAAATATAATGTTTGGCCACTCAATTTTTTCATGTTCCCATAGAGAACATTCTCAACCACATTTACCTAGAGAGATAAAAGTTTGAAAATCCAATGGTATTATTGTAGTCAGATCAAACTATTATGATATAAAATGTATGATTTGAGGTAATAAATGTTAGGTGGTCTGGGAGGTGGCACAGTGTATAAAGCATTAGACTCTCAAGCATGAGGTCCTGAGTTCAATTTCCAGCAGCACACCTACCAGAATGATGACTGGTTCCTTCTCTCTCTCCTCCTATAATTCTCATAAAAAAATAAAATCTTAAAAAAAGGAAGAATGAAATGTCAGTTAAAAGACTTAGATGTAAAAATCATATGTAGAGAGAAATAGAGAAAGGTAAAGAGAGGAATGAATGTGAGATATCTGTGATGTATGATTTTTAAAAACAGACATTAAAGTGTTATTTGTTTTAATCTGCATGGAGGATGTGGTGAAGCATATCTGCAGTTGTCTCTCCCTCTCCCTATCTTTATCTCCCCCTCCTCTCTCAATTTCTCCCAGATCTAATAAAAAGATTAAAAGAAAAAAAAAGTGAATTAAAAGATTTAAGAAAATGTAAATATGTGTGTGCATATTCAGTAAGTTACAAATAGTTTAGATTACACAAAATAGTTAGTATTCTAAAGTGGCACTTGTCTATAGCCATACCACCCTGAACACGCCCAATCTCGTCTAAAGTGGCACTCTACCTTTTGATAATTTTCTTGGGAATTTATAGCTTCACATAACCTTGTCAGTTGTCTTAAAAATTCTTAGGTTAATGCCATCCTGACATAAACTCTGCCTTTAAGTTAACACAATGCTTTAACTGTATCTATAACTTATTCTTTGTAGTTGCATATCTTTGTGTAGAACAAAAATTGAAAATGAGAACTACAAGAGGTCAATATCTGAAATTAAGTTACTGCCAGAATAAGAATTAGTATATATATATATATATATATATATGGTTGTAAAAATATATGATGAAAATGAATTTCACTTTATTTCCAGAACTAAAAAGATATAGTTAGGTATACTTTGTAATTGGAACACTTATAATTATTTAATATTCTAATTATTAAAATCCTATTTATGATAGAATTGTAGTAAGAGGAGTAAAGGTCTATCTTATACTTGAATACTTCATTGTACAAGAACGGTTTATTTATAAGGCTGCACATGCTTTAGGGAAATAACTTCACCTCACATCAAATTATTTCTTACAATTTAAAATGTAATCACAAGTCTTCATCTGGTATATCTATTGTTATAAAACTCGATTTTTTTTCTTTTTTCATAGAAGTTAGAGAGACACACAAATGGTACAGAGAGGAGGAGAGACACTTAAAGCATTACTTTATCACTCATGAAGCTTCCCCCTGCAGATTAGGAAGAGGACTTGAACTCTAGTATTAATTAATGTGTTCATTGAACTCTAGTATTAATTAATGTGTTCATTGTACTGCATAAGCTACCATCTGACCCTATTTGTCAGGGTTTTCTAAAAATTTTTCAGGGTTTTCTAAAAATATAATAAGAAATGCACTTGAAAGTCATTTTTATTAGTTTACCTTGACATTTTAGTTAATCCACCCTTAAAAAGCATTCTAAAAGACATGACAATGTTATCAAAGACAATTCGTCCTTACCTTGATTTTTTTATCCAATTAGCACCCATAGAATATAATGTTCAGGGAGTCAGGTGGTGGCGCAGCAGGGTTAAGAGCACATGGTGCAAAGCACAAGGACAGAGTAAGGATCCCACTTCGAGCCCCGGCTCCCCACTTGCAGGAGAGTCGCTTCACAGGCGGTGAAGCAGGTCTGCAGCTGTCTTTCTCTCCTCCTCTTTGTCTTCCCCTCCTCTCTTTTTTTCTCTATCCTATCCAACAACGATGACATCAGTAACAACAACAATAATAATTACAATAATAAAACAACAAGGGCAACAAAAGGGAATAAATAAACATTAAAAAGAATATAATGTTCAAACTAATTCTCTTGGAAAAGAAAAAAAAATCATTTCATCAACTACTCTAGTTGTTTTAACTCAATTTTCTCCATCAGTGAGAGCTGTATGCAAATATAAAGTAAAATATTTTAAAGGGATAATAAAAAGGAAATTTTTATATTTAAAGTAATAGAATAGAGTTCTCCAAACTCACTACTAATAAAATATAAACCAGTTTAAATATTTTGCCTCAAGTAATGAAGGAGACTTTCATTATGCAAGAGAAACATTGAAACAGCATTGAAGTGTAGCAAAGAATTAAATCGTTCTATAGAACTCTGGATTCTTAGAGGATGGGCAAAAAATAAAGTCAACATAAAGCAAATTAGTGAGAAAGAAAGTAAAGATATTTACTCAGAACATGTTACCTCTGTTACAGGGAGTCCATTGTTTTCCAAGAACCTACATAACCCCAGTTAGGGACTTAAATGTCTTCTTATGTAAGAGGTTTGGAGAAAGGAAGAGAAGAAAGAGCCTTGTAATATAGCATTAATTTCTGGTAGTGGGAATTGTGTGGAATTGTACCCCTCTTATCCTATGGTCTTGTCAGTGTTTCTATTTTATGAATAAAAATTTTAAAAAACATAGCATTAATTTCAACTTTTTGAGAAAGAAGGGAAGAGTCCATAAAAGTTAAGGTGTTACTAGAGCAGGTCTGGAAAGAGATGATATTTTGCCATCTTCACAGAACAAATTCTTCATAGAATCTTTATTTTGAAGCTCATCTATATTTTCCTTTAGTATTCCTTGCTATAAACATAAGGATTTTGTCAAGGAAAAATTTAAAGGATGGCATTTATTTATTTGTTTGTTTTACTGATTACATAAACAAGAATCTCTGTCCAGAAAAATGAGAGAGAAAATTGCCAAAAATACCCTTATGACATTAACACTTAGTGCTTATAGTGGCCATATATGGAGACTATTAAGAGTAGTAAAAATGGAGCATAGGATGGGTGAATCTTGGACTTGACCTACATAATGAGTCAGCGAGAAACAGTTCCTCTTACATATGGAATCAGGAAAAATATGAAGAAAAGCATGACCTAAGAAAGTTTACTGAGTCTTTTTCATATATAGGCTGTGTATTTGATATGCAGACTCTCTCAAAAGTCTAGACCAAGTAGATCAGAAGCAACCAGTGGCACAGCTATATACAAGATACTGGGTACTGTACAGCAAACCCTAACAAAAGGACTTTTCAAAGTTAACCCAATTACCAAATAATGTGATGATAACATTAACTATCCATTGTCTTTTTGAACCCTAAACAGCAGGAACCTCACATCTCCACTATAGAGCCTCTACTTCCCCAAGTCCTGGAACCCTTGGATAGGGCCCACTTTCCCATATGCCTCTCCCAATCCATATCAAATAATATTGCATCTGCTGATCACAACCTAATCAACGCAGCGATTGCCACCTCAACATGCTTCACTTCAGACTGTGTCCAGAGACTTCACGTGTGGAATGACAACCCTTCAGCTTCATTACTCAGGTAAGACCTTTCCTTTCATAGTATGCTCTAATTCCATCTCAGGTGGTTCACTTTCTAACAAAGTCCCAAAACCTAGATATACACCAGTTTCTGTGAGAGAGAGCATATGTTCACATGTATCCATAAACTACTGCAAAATATATACCTGAAAGCAGAAGTACACTAGAGTTTACAGTGAGTACACCCCCCAATACTTACTCTCCACTATTCCAACCTTTGGGTCCATGATTGCTCAACAATTTCTTTGGCTTTGTATGTTAACTCTCTTTTCAGTCACCAGGTTCCATAAGCCATCAGGTAAAAATATGTCCTGGAGCTCAGCTTCCCCAGAGACACACCCTACTAGGGAAAGAGAGAGGCAGACTGGGGGTATGGACCGACCAGTCAATGCCCATGTTCAGCGGGGAAGCAATTACAGAAGCCAGACCTTCTACCTTCTGCAACCCTCAACGACCCTGGGTCCATTCTCCCAGAGGGATAGAGAATTGGAAAGCTACCATGGGAGGGGGTGGGTTATGGGGATTGGGTGGTGGGAATTGTGTGGAGTTGTACCCCTCCTACCTTATGCTTTTGTTCACTAATCCTTTCTTAAATAAAAAATTTAAAAATTAAAAAAAATATCATTGTGGAATGTAGCCTGAAATTTTAAGTGTTTTTTGGTGTTTTTTTTTTTGTTTTGTTTTGTTTTTAATTCTGATAGAGTAAACAGTCTTTAGTATCTGTCCCAAATGCCACACAGGAGAAGGCTTTGGGGGAGCTGGGATAGGATTCCCTTTTAATGAAATAGGAAAGACTTGGGGGAATGTAGGGGAAGGAAATAATGACACACCTGATATAGCCCACACATTATGGTGGACAGATCTGGGTGTGCCCCAGGTTCACAATGATGAATCAAGGCTGCAAGTGTCTTTTTTCTTTCCTTTTCTATCTCCCCATTCCCAGCTCTATCCTACCAAATGAAACTGAAATAAATAAATAAAAAGAAAGTTTGTGTTGAAGGAAACCGACAATTCAGTTTGGTCTATATTATATTGGAACTGTCTATTTGAAATTGAGAAGATAGATAAGGGAATATGATTTTCAAGTTTAGAATTCAGGAGACAGTTTTGAGTGGAAGACAAGTAGTTATATTTCATCAGGTAATAACTATGTATATATGGATATATGTGTGTAAAGAATAGGAGTAAGAAGCTTGCTACCCCAACTGTCCAAACATGAGAAGTCAGGAGCAAAGGAGGAAACAGTAATTAGGTGTAGGAGTAAGTTTTCAATGAGCAGAAGAAAAACAACCAAGTGGTGACAAAAATAATACGTAGGGAAGGTGAGGTCAGTGGTGGTACACCCAATAGAAATATTTTACCACATACTTTACCACATACAGAGACCTAGGTTCAGGCCTCTACTCTCCACCTGCAAGGAGGAAGCTTCACAAATGAAACAGTGCTGTAGGAGCTCTCTTTCTCCTCCTCTATCTACCTTCTCCTCTTGATTTCTATTTTTATCCAATAGTAGAAATCTATTGAATAGATATTTCTACTCAATACATTAATTAACTTTTTAAAAAGTTTTAAAAATAAATAAAGTTAAGGGACTGAAGATATAGATCAATTGGTAGTGAATATTCCTTGCAATACACATGGCCTGGGCTTGAGCTTTGACATGACATAATAGTTATTGTACCAGGAATAATGTTGGTGTTATGGAGTCTCTCATCTCTGTCTCTCCAGAAGAATGAAACGTTCAATCTAAAAACAATGGGATTGCTCATAGGTGAAGCCCTACTTAGTTCTTCTTCTTCTAGCATTTGCCAGCCCTACTTAGTAAAAAAAAAAAAAATGAATAAAATAAACTGTCAATTGCTGTTGGTTCCTTAATTAAGATGTCAGCTGAGGACTGAAAATAGTTAATTGTTGAGTATTTACTACTTAGAGATCATTTGTGACTGCACAATAACTACTGATATTTTGATACAATGGTTAAGGGAAAAAATTGACTGGTGTAAGTTAAAACTATGAGTAGAGATGAGGCACATAAATGTGGGTAGCTGTACTATAAATCAGAGCAATGAAATGGCAGAGAAGCTATAAAAGAATATGAGGAACGTTTTGTTGAACTTAAGAAAACCCGAATTTCTTAATTATCTTGGAATAATACCATGAAGATGATGAAATTAATGATGCAAGTCAGAAGATACACTTTTAGAAGACTTTTCATAGAAAGGAAATTCACAAATGGAAGGACTGAATATTGAATAAACATGGAAAACAAATGATATCATCTTGGATGTGAATTTGACATATGTGGCATATACTGGACATCACTGTACTCTCTCACACAGTCGTCCATTTACTTGACAATTATCAACTGAGCATTTTAAATTTTGGAATCTATGCATTGACGAGTGAAAAGGATAAACAAAACCAACCAACAAAACATACAAAAAACCTATTGTAAAGTGAATTTCAATGTTGAGAGCAGACACCAAATTTCTTGGAAAAAACAGACATCTATAGTCACACTTTAAAGAAAAAATAACTAAAAACTACATGTGTTATCATGAATCAATTGAGATTTCTTACATCTTTGATAGATTTGTTCAGAGAAATATTTAGATTTTTTCATCTTTGTCTTTATCCTGTATAGAAGAAAACATTCTAACACATAATGAAGTTCAAATTGTCTCATTTTGGCAGAAGACTTGGAAAATATGCCCTGCCATTGGTCAGAGAACAATAAAAAGAAAAGAAAAATCCAATAATATGTAAAGAGATAAGTATAAAAATAAGATAAAAAAACAAAAATACATCCCCCTCTTCATTTTTTCCAGGTGCTTGTTCTGTCTTCCTTTGTGAATTTATGTTAAATGTTAGTAAGACAGCCCCAGGGTCAGTCCCAGCCCATCATGAGCATTTTAATGTTTTGAAATAGAAAGACCTGGCATTTATTTTTAGTTGTAATTGGCAGATTATATAACCCACTAACAATGTAATTGGGAACATTACGCAGCTCAGGATGTTTTGAGGCTTAATGTTAAAATGCGACTGAAATGTAAATATAGTAGCAGTGTCATGGGTGGCAATGAATTCCAATATTTTTCTATTAAAAATAAAATCACAATCGAACGGCAAATTAAAAGCAATTTAGCTATTTAGTGTATAACTATCTCTGCTCAGCAGACATGTATTAGCTATTGCGTTGATCTAGTAATCACAGTGATTTGTTAATTTTAATTTTTATCATACATTAATATTTATTTCAAATTAATTGGTGAGGTTGTCAAGCAAAAAAAAATTTCAACATTTAGAAAAAAGTTGAATTCGTTTTGCTAAAAATTATTTAATTTTTTTACAATGTAAAATAAGTCTGTGGCACTGAAGGCAGAGATATATGACAGTTTTCTTTCCTAAAACTATTCATTTTTCAGACCTTCCACTTAGACAATAATCTAAGTTATTCTTGTGGTGAAATGAAATTTGCCTTGTGTTTAACAAAAAAGGATTTTTGAATCCTTTTTGAAGTATTAGCTCTACATATCAGCTTATATTTTTTTGTACCTATCTTTAACAATACCAAAGATAAATAGGTAAAACCAGTAGCAGGAGAATTGTGCTTTATATATTGAGGTGAGTGTCAAGTTGACACTATCAGATCTTTGGGTCATCACCTTTTTATGGTGATTGGCATATCTGATCTGACATTTTCCAGCTTGTCTTTGATTGGTTGTATTTCTCTGTTAACCCTCCCAAAGGCACAACCTTAGACCCTGTGCTTTGTCCAACAGCTGTGTTTCTTCGGAGTAGCTAAGCATTTTCATGAGGAAAGGACAGAGAGGTTAGGAAAAACGTCAATCATCTCTAGTTATATGGCACTTCCTACAGTCCTGAAGGTAAAGAGAAGTCAGTTTAAGCAACTTCAATATAATACTGTGATATTAGTTTTTCTGTATTTAATTATTATGTTATTGCATACCAAATTTAATTTATAAAATCACAAGTTTATTTTCATTAATTTAATATTAAATTAAATTAATAAATTGACAAAGGTAAGTACATGTATGAATGAAATATTTTAGAATTTTATTGTATTAGGATTCCTGAAGTAATTGTATGTAAATACATATGAAATTATTACAAAATATCATGCTTTATTTTAAAATAGAAATTTATATCTTCTTTTTTTTAATATTTATTTTATTTATTTATTCCCTTTTGTTGCCCTTGTTGTTTTATTGTTGTAGTTATTATTGTTGTTGTCGTTGTTGGATAGGACAGAGAGAAATGGAGAGAGGAGGGGAAGAGAGAGAGGAGGAGAGAAAGATAGACACCTGCAGACCTGCTTCACCGTCTGTGAAGCGACTCCCCTGCAGGTGGGGAGCCGGGGTTTGAACTGGGATCCTTATGCCAATCCTTGTGCTTTGCACCACCTGTGCTTAACCCGCTGCGCTACAGTCCGACTCCCAGAAATTTATATTTTCTATAAGGGAAATTCAATTTCTAAATCCCCAAAGAAAACAGTCTTACACAATGACACAAATAATTTTCAAATGCTAACATATATTAAGCATTAATATATAAAGAGGCTAGTATTCCTATACAAAATTTCCTGGAAATTTACACTTGAAAGATGTGTGTGTGTGTGTGTGTGTGTGTGTGTCTGTGTGTGTATGTGTGTACAGATATAAAAAGATACAGATATGTTAGAAATAACTGTTTTTCTGTCTTCCAACTCTTCTCTAAATTGTTTCTTGATAATATAAAGATAAGCACTGAACTAAAACATATGTCTAAATTTAATTTTGTTTTTTTAAGTGAAGTTGTTTTATTTTATTTATAAAAAGGAAACATTGACAAAACCATAGGATAAGAGAGGCACAACTCCACACAGTTCCCACCACCATAACTATGTATCCCATTCCCTCCCCTCATAGCTTTCCTATTCTTTAACCCTCTGGGAGTATGGACCCAAAATCATGGTGGGGTGCAGAAGGTAGAAGGTCTGGCTTCTGTAATTGCTCCCCGCTGAACATGGGCGTTGACAGGTCGATCCATATTCCCAGCCTGTCTCTTTCTTTCCCTAGTTGGGTAGGGCTCTGGGAATAAGAACTCTAGGACACATTAGTGGGTTGCCTGTCCAGGGAAGTCTGGTCGGCATCATACTAGCATGTGAAACCTGGTAGCTGAAAAGAGAGTTAACATACAAGGCCAAACAAATTGTTGATCAATCATGAACTTAAAGGCTGGAATAGTACAGATGAAGAGTTGGGGGGTCCGCCATTTTGTAGATAACTATTAGGCATATTTTAGTTATATTCCAAAGGGCCTATGGCTATACTAGGTTTTTTTTTTTTTTTTTTTTTTTGTATTGTTTTCTTTTGTTTTGTTTTCCCTGAGCCAGAAATCTTATATACAGGTGGATCCAGGTTATTGTCTCGGGACATGAGGTTATGGCTGAAAAGGAAAAGAAAACTGGATCAGGGAAGAGAATAGCTACCTAATATGGGAAAGGGGTATAAATATTGTTGACTGTAAACCCCATCCATTTGATGTGATCTGGGACCCATATTCAGTTTAGGAGCCTATATGACCTCTGCATCCCTGTAGATCTGAGCTCACATTCTGTGGTCATGAATAGGAACATTCCAAGCTGCCCCAATATAAGAACCCATCTTCCTCAGGTGTAGCATAGAGTATGTTGTCTATCTTCCCTACGGAGGATGGACTATTCTCTACCATTCTTGATCCAAATTGAGGGCAAGATCCTATGGGGGGCCCACAACGGGGTCTATTTTGTTGTTCATGATAGAGATGACCAATAATTAGGTGAGAGGGTCTAGGCCCATCATGTCTGTTCAGGAATCTGAGGACTCTCCAAATAGGGCTCCAGCTGATGGGTGGCCTAATAGTGACTAAAAAGGCATCCTTAAAGTATGCCCTTATTCAGTTTCTTGCCCTTATTCAACTTTTGCAGTTCTTGCTTTGATAAGGTTAACTTTGGAGTGAGTGAGGGAATTGTAATAGGAAGTAAGTGAGGAGGGTATTTAAATCTACTTAGATACTATTTCATTTGTACTTTTGCTCTCAGGTATATATTTTGCCCTAATTTATGGATACATGTGGACATATGCTGTATCTCACTGGACCTGGTCTTTATCTAGGTTTTGGGACTTTGTTTGGAAGTGAACCTCCTGGAATGGAATTAGAGAATACTATGAAAGGAAAGGTTTCACCCAAGTAATGAGGGTGAAGGGTTGATATTTCATGCCTGGGCATAGTCTGAAGTGAAGCATGCTGAGGTGGTCCTCACTGCATTGATTAGGTTGGGATCAGCAGATGCAGTATCATTTGGTATGAATTGAGAGAAACATGCAGGAAAGTGAGCCCCACCCTAGAGGTTCCAGGACTGGGGGAAATATAGACTCTATTGGCGAAGTGGGAGGTTCCTGAGAGAGGTTCTTTCTCATGTCTACATTTATTATGTGTAGCATTTTTCTTCTAAAGGATAAAGATACAATAATAATTCATTTAATATGTGAAATCATAAATATTCTTTAATATAAACTTAACATAATATTCAAAAATATATTTTATCAGTATCTGTGGTAATTTGTACTTATTACCTAAAAAGTTTCAATACAGGTAGTCAGGCTGTAGTGCAGTGGGCTAAGCACAGGTGGCGCAAAGCACAAAGACCGGCATAAGGATCCCGGTTCGAACCCCGGCTCCCCACCTGCAGGGGAGTCACTTCACAGGCAGTGAAGCAGGTCTGCAGGTGTCTATCTTTCTCTCCTCCTCTCTGTCTTCTCCTCCCTCTCTTCATTTCTCTCTGTCCTATCCAACAACAACAACAACAACAATAATAACTACAACAATAAAACAACAAGGGCAACAAAAGGGAAAAAATAAAATAAATATAAAAAAAATTTTAAAAAGTTTCAATACACATATGTTAGTTGCTACCACAAAAATAATAAGATAGTTAAGCTTTAATGTAACACAAATATTCTGTCTTTGTTAAATTACCTTTCTAAAAGATTCAGAAGTGATTGGTACATCTTTCATTTCATATGGATTTTAAAATAATTTAGTGAGGTGCATGTTTTCCATAAACATACTATTAGATAAAAAGGATGCATTTTACTAGTAGGGGGAAAATGGAGGAAAAGCCTGTTCACTGTTAAGGAGATGATCTAAAATGCATCAGCTGTCACCTCTGCAGTCCCCATTTGACAGTTCAATACCACCTCATCTTCTGAGAATGGCACTGCTGAGCTCTGAGCAAACTCTGCTTGTATGCAAACTGTCAAAGGAAGCCTGACACATCATTAGTTCTGACCTCCATTATGACAATCACAACATGAAACCAAACAGCACAGCTAATTTTCATTAGAGTTCAAATTAATCTCACAATCTTTCTGTCCAACACTGCAAAGCAAATCCCAGGAAGAAGGCATTTGATGAACTGTGTGATAGACTGACAAAATCTTAACACTTGGAATTCACATAAAAGCCTGCATTCTAAATGGTTCAATATGGTGATGGTCATAACTTAGGTGAAATGCTCCCTTTGTGACCAACAGAGGAATTAAATTAGGTTGTGTTACCTCACAGCAAGGATTATATGTTGTCCAACCTCAGCAGTGCTGATATTTTAAATCTCTTCTTGTTCAGATGCTTCAAATGAACACCAACTGCCACAAGAGACATACAGGTATGGCATGGCTTGCCAAGATCTCTTATGTTTCTTTGCCCAGATGCTCCCTGGCCTTACTTGAGCATGAAGTACATAGGGGAAAAGCAGAACATGTGACCTACTTTAGGAGAAATCCTGCAAGTGAGCAGTACCAGCAAGTGTCATATTGAAACACAGTTCAATGATGCAAATGAACCAATTTTCTGGCATTTGCTCTTCAAATTTTAGAAATTCATGGAGCAAGGTTATTTGAGGGAAACAGTTTATCTCTAAGACTGGCACAATCACACATTCACCATCCGCTCACCCTGACAGGATGAACTGAATGAACTTTGATCCTGACAAAATCTTTCTACTAAAGTAATCAAAACATTCAACATCAGGGGGCTGGGTGGTGGTGCACCTGGTTGAGCACACCACAATGTGCAAGGACCAGGGTTCGAACCCCTGGCCTCCACCTGCAGGGGGGAAAGCTTCACTAGTGGTGAAGCAGGGCTGCAGGTGTCTCTCTGTATTTCTCCCTCCCTATTTCCCCCTTCCCTCTAAATTTCTGGCTGTCTATATTCAATAAATAAAGATAATAAAAAATTCAACATCAGATTATGAAATAGTACAATTGTGGCATATACAAGTCACTGAATATTTGCTGAACATGACCTTGGAAAAATACATTTTAAAGATTAAAGTATTGAATTTAAATAGTTAAACCACCTATCTTTGGATCTTAACATATCAACTGATATCTTTTTGCAAAAATAAACTGAAGTTTCCCAGCATATTATATTTGCCACCTTTGAAGAATATTACATCTTTGAGGTAAGCACTGGCCCTGTTGCTCTAATTACTACTTCTGTGTACCAAATGATAGTCTGTTTAGTAGTCCTGGGTATGGAATGTAGATGAATTGTGCTGCATGCATACTGGACAATAACCTCAAGCACAGAAGCACAATAGTGGGATGCTGAAAGACAAGAGCAAGCAATTCACTCAGGCATATATCGCTCAGATGTGGAGTAGCTCATTTTGTGCAAAGGTCCTGGACAGCTGGTGAAGGAAAGTAACAGAGATACAGCTACCGGCTCAGGAGACGGTGACTACATTAGCAATGTAGTGATGTACATACAGTGACTCCTTTTTCCCAAATATCAGACATCCTCACATAAATAGCAACAACATCAGCAATAACAACTAAGGAAAGATATGGAACATCAATGATAGATTTTTAATTTTCTCAACACTAGGGCATTTGTCACTACCTAATGGAAGCTGCCTGGCACAGTGAGAAAAAAATAATACAGGGCTTGGGAAGCCAACAGACCAGGATGTAAATTCTATTTTCTGATTCTAGCTGTGGGACCTTGAAATGCTTTCCTAAATTTTTTTTTCTGTTCCTTTTCTTTTCTTTTTTTAAAATTTTTTATTTAAGAAAGGATTAATGAACAAAAACATAAGGTAGGAGGAGTACAACTCCACACAATTCCCACCACCCAATCCCCATAACCCACCTCCTCCCATGGTAGCTTTCCCATTCTCTAGCCCTCTGGGAGCATGGACCCAGGGTCATTGACGGTTGCAGAAGGTAGAAGGTCTGGCTTCTGTAATTGCTTCCCCGCTGAACATGGGCGTTGACTGGTCGGTCCATACTCCCAGTCTGCCTCTCTCTTTCCCTAGTAAGGTGTATCTCTGGGGAATCTGAGCTCCAGGACACATTGGTGGGGTCTTCAATCCAGGGAAGCCTGGCCAGCATCCTGGTGGCATCTGGAACCTGGTGGTTGAAGAGAGTTAACATATGAAGCCAAACAATTTGTTGAGCAATCATGGATCCCAAGCTTAGAATAGTGGAGAGGAAGTGTTAGGGAGGTACTCACTGCAAACTCTAGTGTACTTCTGCTTTCAGGTATATATTTTGAAGTAGTTTATGGATATGTGTGCACATAAGCTCTCACTCACAGCAACTGGTGTATATCTAGGTTATGGACTTTGTTAGAAAGTGAATTACCTGCGATGAAACTAGAGTGTACTATAAAAGGAAAGGTCTCACCCGAGTAATGAAGCTGAAGGGTTGTCATTCCACACATGAAGTCTCTGGATATAGTCTGAGGTGAAGCATGTTGAGGTGGCAATCATTGTGTTGGGTAGGTTGTGATCGGCGGATGCAATATTATTTGGTTTGGATTGGGAGATGCATACGGGAAAGTGGTCCCTATCCAAGGATTCCAGGACTAGGGGCAGTAGGGGCTGTATAGTGGAGATGTGAGGTTCCTGCTGTAATTTGATCAGGTCCTGCTTTTAGTTTCCCTTTCAGATCTTCTTAGTCAGCTTCTGTTGATGAGTGGGATCATCCCATACTCATCTTTATCTTTCTGACTTAGCTCACTTAACATAATTCCTTCTAGCTCTGTCCAAGATGGGTCAGAGAAGGTGGGTTCATTGTTCTTGATAGCTGCATAGTATTCCATTGTGTATATATACCACGGCTTTCTCAGCCACTCATCTGTTGTTGGGCACCTGGGTTGCTTCCAGGTTTTAGCTATTATGAATTGTGCTGCTATGAACATAGGAGTACACACCTCTTTTTGGGTGGGTGTTATGGAGTCCTTGGGGTATAACCCCAGGAGAAGAATTACTGGATCATATGGAAGGTCCATGTCTAGCCTTCTGAGAGTTTTCCAGACTGCTCTCCACAGAGGCTGTCCCAATTTACATTCCCACCAGCAATGTAAAAGGGTTCCTCTGTCCCCATATCCTCTCCAGCATTTGTTGCTGCTGTCCTTTTTGATGTATGCCATTCTTACAGGAGTGAGGTGGTATCTTAGTGTTGTCTTAATTTGCATTTCTCTGACAATCTGTGACCTAGAGCAGTTTTTCATATGTTTGTTAGCCTTTTAGATCTCCTCTGAGGTGAATGTTTTGTTCATTTCCTCTGCCCATTTTTGGATGGGGTCATTTGCTTTTTTGCGGTTAAGTTTGCTGAGCTCTTTATATATTTTGGTGATTAGTTTCTTGTCTGATGTATGTCATGTGAAGATCTTCTCCCATTCTGTGAGGGGTCTCTCTGTTTGTTTAATAGTTTCTTTGGATGTGCAGAAGCTTTTCAATTTGATGTAGTCCCATTGGTTTGTTTCTGCTTTAGTCTTCCTTGCAATTGGGTTTGATTCATCAAAGATGTCCTTGAGGTGTAGGTGGGAAAGTGTTTTACCAATGTTTTCCTCTAAGTATTTGATTGTTTCTAGTCTGACATCTATGCCTTTGATCCATTTGGAGTTGATTTTTGTTTCTGGTGAGATAAAGTGGTTCAATTTCATTCTTCTGCATGTTACAACCCAGTTTTCCCAGCACCATTTATTGAAGAGAGCCTCCTTTTTCCATTTAATCCTTTGGGCCCCCTTATCAAAGATTAGATGCCCATAGGTGTGGGGATTTACTTCTGGGCTTTCAATTCTGTTCCACTGGTCTGTGTGCCTATTTTTGTTCCAGTACCATGCTGTTTTGATGATGATGGCTTTATAATATAGTTTAAGGTCTGGGAGTGTGATGCCTCCATTTCTGTTTCTTTTCCTTAAGATGGTTTTGGCAATTCTAGGTGTTTTCAGGTTCCAGATAAATGATTGTAGTGTTTGTTCCATTCTCTTAAAGAAGCTTGGTGGAACTTTGATGGGTATTGCATTAAATTTGTATATGGCTCTGGGGAGAATATTCATTTTGATGATATTTATTCTTCCAATCCATGAGCATGGGATATCTTTCCATTTCTTGGTATCAGTTTCTATTTCCTTGAGTAGCGACTCATAGTTTTCAGCATACAAGTCTTTCACTTCTTTGGTCAACTTTATTCCTAGGTATTTGATTGATTTTGCTGAAACAGTAAATGGGAGTGATTTCTGGATGTCTTCTTCTTCAGATTTAGTGTTTGCATAAAGAAATGCCACTGATTTTTGTACATTGATTTTGTACCCTGATACCTTGCTATATTGCCTAATAACTTCCAGTAATTTTCTACTGGATTCTTTAGGTCTTTCTATGTATACTATCCTATTATCTGCAAATAGTGAGAGCTTGACTTCTTCCCTTCCAATCTGTATTCCTTTGATTTCTTTCTCTTGTCTGATTGCTATGGCAAGAACTTCCAATACTATTTTGAAGAGTAACGGTGACAGTGGACAGCCCTGTCTAGTCCCCGATCTGAGGGGGAATGCTTTCAGCTTTTGTTCATTGAGTATGATGTTGGCTGTAGGTTTGCTATATATAGACTCCACTATCTTTACTAATTTCCCATCTATTCCCATTTTTTGTAGAGTTTTGAGCATGAATAGGTGTTGTATTTTGTCAAAGGCTTTCTCTGCATTTATTGAGATAATCATGTCGTTTTTGGCTTTGCTTTTATTGATGTGGTGAATGACATTGATTGACTTATGGATGTTGAACCAGCCTTGCATTCCTGGGATGAATCCCACTTGGTCATGATGAACAATCTTTTTGATGTGTTGCTGTATCCAGTTGGCCAAGATCTTGTTTAATATTTTGGCATCTATGTTCATCAGAGTTATTGCTCTGTAGTTTTCCTTTTTTGTTCTGTCCCTATCAGCTTTTGGTATCAGGGTGATGTTGGCTTCATAAAAGGTGGAAGGGAGTATTCCTGTTTCTTCAATCTTATGGAATAGCTTAAGAAGTATGGGTATTAACTGTTTCATGAAAGTTTTGTAGAATTCGATTATGAAGCCATCTGGTCCAGGACTTTTGTTGTTTGGGAGATTCTTAATAACGGTTTCAATTTCTTTGTCTGTGATTGGTGCATTTAGATTTTGTAGTTCTTCTTGGTTCAGTTTTGGAAGGGCATAGGTTTCTAGGAATAGTTCATTTCTTCCAGATTCTCTAGCTTGGTGGCATATAGTTCTTTATAGAAGTTTTGCAGGATTCTCTGGATTTCTGTGGTGTCAGTTGTGATATCTCCTGCATCGTTTACAATTCTATTAATTTGAGTCTTCTCTCTTTTTTGTTTGGTGAGTCTGGCTAGGGGTTTGGCAATTTTGTTTAATCTTTCAAAGAACCAACATTTGGCTTCATGGATCTTTTGTATGGTTCTTTTATTTTCGATGTTGTTTATTTCTGCTCTAACTTTAGTGGTTTCTGTCCTTCTGGTTGCTTCAGGGTTCCTTTGTTCCTCTTCCTCTAAGTCCTTGAGGTGTGCAGTAAGGTCGTTCATTTGGGCTTCTTTTTGGTGTTTATTGTGTGATTGTATGGCTATAAGTTTCCCTCTCAGTACTGCTTTAGCTGTGTCCCAAATATTTTGATAGGTTGTGTCTTCATTTTCATTAGTTTCCAGGAACATTTTAATTTCCTGTTTGAGTGAGTCTCTGACCCAGTGGTTCTTAAGGAGCATGTTGTTTAGTTTCCAAATTCTATGTCTTTTAATAATTTTCCATTTGTTGTTAAATGTTAGTTTTACTCCACTGTGGTCTGAGAAGATACTTGGGATGATTTCAATGCTCTTGAATTTATTGACGCTGTCTTTGTGGCCTAACATGTGGTCTATCCTTGAGTATGTGTTATGTGGATTTGAAAAGAAGGTGTATTCCAGTTTTTTGGGGTGGAGGAGTCTGAAAATGTCCAAGAGGTCTAGTCTGTCAATCTCTTCATTCAATTCTCTTGTATCTTTATTGGTTCTCTGCTTTGTTGATCTGTCTAAGTGTGAGAGTGGGGTATTGAAGTCTCCCACTATTATTGTATTACTATTGAGGTGTTTTTGAAATTCTTTCAGCAGATGCTTAATGTATTTAGATGGTCCCTCGTTGGGTGCATAGATGTTAATAATTGTTAAGTCTTCTTGTCTGATTTTTCCTCTAATCATTATGTAATGTCCTTGCCTATCCTTTGTTACTTTATTTAATTTAAAATCTATCGTGTCTGAGATAAGAATGGCTGTTCCTGCCCTTTTTTGTGGACCGTTAGCCTGTATGATAGTTTTCCATCCTTTCACTTTAAGTCTGTGTTTATCTTGTTGTGACAGATGGGATTCTTGCAAGGAGCATATGGTTGGGTTATGTTTTCTGATCCATCCCCCCACCCTGTGCCTTTTGATGGGTGAGTTTAAGTCATTGACGTTTATTGATATTATGGATTTAATGTATTGTAGTGCCATTGTTCTAAAAAACAATTTGTTTACTCTGATATATTACAAGTATTATATTGATGTTCTTGTTTATAAGAGGTCTTTTAGTACCTCTTTCAGGGCCGGCTTGGTGATGGTTGCCTCCTTTAACTGTTGTTTGTCTAAGAAGGTTTTGATCCCTCCATCTAGCTTGAATGAAAGTCTAGTAGGATATATTATCCTTGGTTGAAACCCTTTTTCATTCAGGGCTCGATAGATATCTTGCCACTCCCTTATGGCTTTTAGAGTTTGAGTGGAGAAGTCTGCAGATAGTCTTATGGGTTTTCCCTTGTATGTGACTTTTTTGTTTCTCTCTTGCAGCCTTTAGGATCCTTTCTTTATCCTTACTTCTTCTCATTGTGACTATGATGTGTCTTGGTGTCTTCAGGTCTGGGTTGATTCTGTTTGGTACTCTCTGGGCCTCTTGAACCTTGATATCCTTTCTGTTATTCAGGTCCGGGAAGTTTTCTTGTATTATTTCCTCTAGAATGTTTGCTTCCCCTTCCTCTCTTTCTTCCTCTGGCAGGCCAGTTATCCGAATGTTACTTCTTTTGAGATCATCCCATATGTCTCTGTTGTTGTTTTCAGTGTCTCTAAATCTCTTTTTAAGCTCTTTCACCTCTTTCTTCGTTTTCTCTAACTCATCCTCTGTCAGACTAATTCTGTTTTCTGCTTCTGTTAGTCTGTTTTCCCTTGCCTCAGCTTCTTTCTTCATTACAGCTATTTCAGCTTTCAGTTCTCTAATTGCCTCAAGATAATCAGTATTTTCCTTGGGGGTCTCAACTGTTGTTTCCCTAATACTGCCATTCCTTTCCTCCAATGTTGTTTTCATTTCTGTGATTAATAAGTTTATTATTGCTTGCATACTTTTCTTATCTATGGTTACTTCTGGCTGATTTGTAGTTTCTTCTGGGCTCTTGTCTTCATTCATTGGAGTAGCAGTTTTATTTGTTTTTAATCTACCCATTTTTTTATTTATGTGTTTCTCTTTTTCTTTTATGCTCTGTTGTTCCTCAATTGTTGTGTCTTGAGTACAAGTAACACTGTACTAAATACCTTTATGACAATTGCACTCACCAACCTCCGGAAATACAGTAGCAACTGAAGTAAGTATTGAAATAGTTTAATCGTTACCATTTAGCCAAACAATTTCTCCAGTCCGTAAAAAAAATAGTAACCAAATTCTAGTGATGAAACAGAAAAGAAAGAGAGGATAGCCAGAATAGACAGTTATGCAAATCTACTATCCACTGTATATTCTAGGGGTAACAAGAGGGGAAAGGGAACTATAGCAGAGATATACACATAGAGAGTCCACTCTGAGTCAGATTTCTTCCCCAAATTAATCTCAAATTCAGAAAGTCAAAGAAGAAAGAAGAAATGTATGACAAGATAAAAGAGAGAGAGAGAGAGAGAGAGAGAGAGAGAGAGAGAATTATGAGAAAAGGGAGAAGATAAGAAAAAGAGTTTTAATTAAAGAGCAGTGCAAGGAACTTCCCAAATGTGTATTAGTGAATTCAAAAAAACACCCTGTTATGTGGTATGGGGTATCCTGCTAGGAGCTGGTCCCCAGGGACTGCTTATGGGGGGGGGGCGGGAAGGATATATGCTTGAAAATTAAAAGGAAGAAAAAATAATTTTTTTCCCTACTCTAATTCTTAACCCAAATTAAGTTATAGTCATGTCTTTGTTACCACTATGACACCTTATTGGCTGGCCTGCTAAAGGCAGAAAATCCTATTGTTTCCAGGGAGTGTGTTTTTTTAGCTCAGAGGCTAGTAGCTTCTCTGTCCGTCATCTTCTGGGAAACCCCCCCTCCAGACTTTTTTAAAGGATTTCTCGAAAATGAAAACTAGCTCCATGTCCTTTGATCCAATGAGAGCTATACTCAAGAAGTCTTTGGATCCGCCCTCAGGGTTGCGGTGGTCCCTGGAGACTCCCATGAGAAAGCCCCCGAGCTAAAGTGCTCTCTCCGCGTCCTCTGCCCGCCGCCCAGCAGCGCTCTGCAACTGGCGGAGGAGCCGCCTTCCCAGGCGGAGGACAATGCCCGGCGCACTCGCCTTGCCCGGCGCCGCCTGGGAATTCTGGAGCCCCGCTAGTTCGTGTCACCTTTACTCTAATTCTTAACCCAAATTAAATTATAATCACCTCTTTGGTGTCACCCCTTATTGACAGGCCTGCTAAAGGCAGAAAATCCTACCGTTTCCAGAAGATGTGATCAAAGAACACGCTGTTAGCAGCTTCTCAGTCCGCCATCTTCCACACTTCTCCCTCTGTTCCTTTTCTTAAATACAGTAATTGTAACACTTAAATTTCATGCCTAAGGGGTGAATTATATCTATATCCATATATCTATATATAACCTATAAATATTCATATACACATGTACACACATATTTGTTTGTTGTATGCTTCACATTGGTTTGGTCTCCCCCCACCCCCACCTCTGAGAGATTTGGTTTGGCCCTTGCTATTTTCATGCCTCTTTTTCTCCCCGCCCCCTATGCTATGTAGTTCGGGAGTTCTTGGTGCGGCCGGTGAGGAGAAGGATACAGGACAGATCTGTATGGTGATTAGTTTGGGTTAGTTTATGAATCGTTGTTCGTAAATAAAGAAATACAGCTTCCCGGTTCAGCCGTGTGTCCTCGAGTCTCTGTCTACCGCCACAAAGCTAGCCCGGCCTGCTGGAGCCCCGAACCTTAACGACAAATGGCGCCCAACGTGGGGCTCAAACCCACGACCCTGAGATTAAGAATCTCATGCTCTACCGACTGAGCTAGCTGGGCTAGCTTTGCAGCAGTAGACAGAGACGACCAGAGACACATGGCTGGGCAGTGAAGCTGTATTTCTTTATTCACGAACAACGATTCATAAACTAACCCAAACTAATCACCACACAGATCTGTCCTGCATCCTTTTCCTTACCCAACCGCGCCAAGAACTCCCGAACTACATAGCATAGGGGGCGGGGAGAAAAAGAGGCGTGAAACTAGCAAGGGCCAAACCAAATCTCTCAGAGGTGGGGGTGGGGGGGAGACCAAACCAATGTGAAGCATACAACATTTTTTTTTCTAGAGAAATAGTATATCAATGTAATACCAAATGCTTTAGTAGTTAGATTTATCTTGGTGATTCTTGAACTTCTGAGAGTATTAAAATCTGCTGAGTGCTTGAACTGAAATTTAGATAAATTTCTAATAGGCTCATGAAACAGCATAGACTTTAATTTTATAATTTGAATTCTTGTATTTCTCCAAAGCACCTCTCTATGTCAAAATAATTCATGTGCTTTATTAACTCTTTTTTTTAAGAAAGAGAGGGTAATTAGTAACAGGTGTTGACCACAACGAGGAGCTAAAGATTCTTTTATTTCCACTTTCCCTTAGGAGAGAAACTGACAAGGTGATCCAGGTGATAGGAGTGACTTAGTCTCTCTCTCTCCCTCTCTCTTCTCTCTTCTCTCTCACTCATTTACCTTAGAATTCTCAAGCTCTCATTCTACTTCTTTTGAAATCATCATAGTAGAATCCTAGTCTCCCAGGTTATTAGGAATATGATTAGGGAAAATGAAAATCTACTCTAATATAAAATGGTTTGAATTTAAGCCTGAATAGATTTATGACAGGTAGATTACCTACTTCTAACTTAAACATTGAGGAAAAAAACTCCTTTCTTTTTCTTTTTTTTTCTTCTTACTAGAAGTATTTTAAGGACCATAACCTGAAAATTGGTTTAGACAGAAAGAGACCAGATAGGTTTCCTAATTAGGTTCTTTACAACCTGTCTATCTAATTTCAGTGCTATGTTACAGCCAAACAAGTATCATCTCTTTCTTCCCAGAAAGTCAATATAGGCAGAAAAGAGCTTTCCATAGAGGAAGAGATTCATATTTGGTAGGCACCTCCCTCAGAGAACAGCTTGCTACATATTCTGAAGTTAGTGTGTCCCCAGAGGAAGGTGGGGAGGGAGCTTTAAAGTTCAGAGGAAAATGTCTGTACATAATGAATCCAAAAGTCTGGTACATGATTTTCTTGAGCAGGCTGTTGTTAGATTTGAGGGCACCAAGGAGGTTATAAGGAGTGTTATAAGGCCTTCAGCTGACATTCCCATATGCCTTTTGGTAAAGATCTGGATTTCTTAATGGCAAAGGAAGGAATTAGCATTGAAGTTTTGATCTCTGTTGAGCTAATGTAGTTTGAGATCATGATATCATTAGAGAATTTGGGAGAGGAGTGAGGGATCAGAGAGGGTTTAAAAATAAATCACTGATTTTGAGTAGAGTCCATTTCCATTAGATGAAAGAAAAAAATCAGGAATGGTGTGTTTTTGATGAACATGGAGGCAAAATCCTTTCTTTTATCCTCCTGAATATTCATAGTCCTCAATTTAAGTAATTACATATCAGAAACAAACAAAACTCAAAAAACAACCTCTTGCAAATTTCTGAAACTTTACCTAATTTTGACAACTTTTTCTGGTTTATATATGGCTGTACAATCTTCCTACCTGACTTAATTCTGTTCAGGGAATAGTATTTGTCATCCCATAGTGATGAGGCTGGTAATCAGGGAACTCTAGTCAGAGCCAACAAGAACTTATTTGACTAACATAGGAGGAGCCTATATTAGTGTAAGCTAATTTGTTATTGATGTTGCAATAGATTATTGCTTATTTGAACATTTGCTTGTATAGGTCCCAGGCCAAAACCAACCAACCAAACAAACAAAAAAACATCCTTCTGGAGGCTGGTGGGTGGCACACCTGGTTAAGCACACATATCATCATGTTCAAGGACCTAGATAGGAGACCCTGCTTCCCATCTGCATGGTGTTTCCTCAAAGAGCAATGAAGCAGGTCTGCAGGTCTCTGTCTTTCTTCCTATCTATCTCTCATATCCCCTCTCAATTTCTCTGTGACTCATGAAATAAAATAGAAAGGAAACAAAACTGGGGGTTATGGCTTCAGAAAGTGGTGGATTTGTAGTGCCAGCATCAAGCCTAAGTGATAATTCTGGCAGCAATAAAAAAAGTCTTTCTTCTATATATCAATTTCTATAGTTGACTGTAGTATATACTCAGAATAGGATTCAAATAATGTATCTTTCATTTGTTATTAGTGTGAGTTTGGATAATTTAACTATTCTGGACTTCTTTCCTCATCTATAATACCTAATTTCTCACAAAGTAGTTACATCACTGATATTGACAGACATTTTCTAGCTTTCAGAATACACTGTTAAACAAAACGAGATCCATACAAATTTTGGTCTAGTGAATTACATTGAAAGTAAACTTACACATAATGTCATTAAGAAAGAAAAATAAAAGGTGTCAGGTTCTAAAATTAGCAAGATACCCTGGTAGAGTGCTTGGTCATCAACAAAACTTAGGTTTGAAACAGGCCGTACCACACTGGGGAAAGAGAGCTTCAGTACTGTGGAATCTTACCCTTTGTCTCACAGTCTCTGTATTAGCTTTCCATCTGAAAAAAAAATCAGCCAAGTGGTATTGTTCTAATAATGACAAAAATGAATGGATGGATAGGTGATAAAAGGTTTGTCAGAAAAGTCACTTTTGAAGTAGCAGGCAATGAAATATTAGTGGTAAACTTGTTTCCGAATAAGGAAAATAACATGGAAAAACATGTGCTATTAAATTAAGAATGGTCACAAATTTCAGTGTTGTTGAAATTACATATATAAGATAGTGATGTGATTATAAGTGCTCCATAGACTAAAATGTGATGTCCTTTTGGATCACTAATGGACTATCAGTTTTTATTCTATATATAATAGGAAGGTAACACTCTTGACATGGTATGACTTTTTTTTTGTCCATGTAAATGAACCACTGAAAAGTCAACAGTGGAATAAAAGAAATATTGGAAGGTGTCAGAGTGATTCTTTCAATCATTTTTTTTTCTGCAATGAGACACAAGTGTAGAGTAGTAAAGAAAAAAAATGAAAATGTATCTGGTCAATAAAGCTAACAGGAATTTCTCATGGACAGAGTATCAGAAGGGAATGAAGGAAATGTGAATGTGAAAATTTGCCTTGAAATAAATGATACTTTTGAGGAAAAGGGAAGAGTCAAATATGAGTCAAGTTCTGATTGAAATGTTTGCTTTGGTAGTGCAGCAGGTTAAGTGCACCTGGCACAAAGCACAAGGACAGACTTAAGGATCCAGATTCGAGCCCTCTGTTCCCCAACTGCAGGGGAGTCCCTTCAGAGGTAGTGAAGCAGGTTTTCAGGTGTCTGTCTTTCTGTCCCCCTCTCTGTCTTCCCTTCCTCTCTCCATTTTTCTCTTTCCTATCCAACAATGACAACATCAATAACAACAACAAAAATAATTACAACAATAAAACTAGGATAACAAAAGGGTATAAATAAATATTTAAAAAAAGAAATATTTGCTTAACATCAACTGAAGACTTTTAAGAGTACTTTGACAACTAAAGTCTTGAAAATATATTGTGCCCATCAAAGTTCCACCAAGCTTCTTTAAGAGAATAGAACAAACACTACAATCATTTATCTGGAACCTGAAAACACCTAGAATTGCCAAAACCATCTTAAGGAAAAGAAACAGAAATGGAGGCATCACACTCCCAGACCTTAAACTATATTATAAAGCCATCATCATCAAAACAGCATGGTACTGGAACAAAAATAGGCACACAGACCAGTGGAACAGAATTGAAAGCCCAGAAGTAAATCCCACACCTATGGGCATCTAATCTTTGATAAGGGGGCCCAAAGGATTAAATGGAAAAAGGAGGCTCTCTTCAATAAATGGTGCTGGGAAAACTGGGTTGTAACATGCAGAAGAATGAAATTGAACCACTTTATCTCACCAGAAACAAAAATCAACTCCAAATGGATCAAAGGCGTAGATGTCAGACTAGAAACAATCAAATACTTAGAGGAAAACATTGGTAAAACACTTTCCCACCTACACCTCAAGGACATCTTTGATGAATCAAACCCAATTGCAAGGAAGACTAAAGCAGAAACAAACCAATGGGACTACATCAAATTGAAAAGCTTCTGCACATCCAAAGAAACTATTAAACAAACAGAGAGACCCCTCACAGAATGGGAGAAGATCTTCACATGCCAGACATCAGACAAGAAACTAATGACCAAAATATATAAATAGCTCAGCAAACTTAGCACCAAAAAAGCAAATGACCCCATCCAAAAATGGGCAGAGGAAATGAACAAAACATTCACCTCAGAGGAGATCCAAAAGGCTAACAAACATATGAAAAACTGCTCTAGGTCACTGATTGTCAGAGAAATGCAAATTAAGACAACACTAAGATACCACCTCACTCCTGTAAGAATGGCATACATCAAAAAGGACAGCAGCAACAAATGCTGGAGAGGATATGGGGACAGAGGAACCCTTTTACATTGCTGGTGGGAATGTAAATTGGTACAGCCTCTGTGGAGAGCAGTCTGGAAAACTCTTACAAGGCTAGACATGGACCTTCCATATGATCCAGTAATTCCTCTCCTGGGGTTATACCCCAAGGACTCCATAACACCCACCCAAAAAGAGGTGTGTACTCCTATGTTCATAGCAGCACAATTCATAATAGCTAAAACCTGGAAGCAATCCAGGTGCCCAACAACAGATGAGTGGCTGAGAAAGCTATGGTATATGTACACAATGGAATACTATGCAGCTATCAAGAACAATGAACCCACCTTCTCTGACCCATCTTGGACAGAGCTAGAAGGAATTATGTTAAGTGAACTAAGTCAGAAAGATAAAGATGAGTATGGGATGATCCCACTCATCAACAGAAGTTGAAGAAGAAGATCTGAAAGGGAAACTAAAAGCAGGACCTGATCAAATTGTAAGTAGGGCACCAAAGTAAAAACCCTGTGGTGAGGGGTAGACATGCAGCTTCCTGGGCCAGTGGGGGGTGTGAGTGGGTGGGAGGGATGGGTCACAGTCTTTTGGTGGTGGGAATGGTGCTTATGTACACTCCTAGCAAAATGTAGACATATAAATCAGTAGTTAATCAATATGAGAGGGGGGAAATCAATTGTATGTCTCAAAGTTTTTTAAAACACAAACTGAATCTTTAATATATAGGCTGTGTATTTGATATGTGGACTCTCTCAAAAGCCTAGACCTAGTAGATTAGAAGCATCCAATAGCACAGGTATGTACAATTACTGGATACTGTACATCAAACCATAACAAAAGGACTTTTCAAAGTTAACTCAACTACCAAATAATGTGATGATAACATTAACTATCGATAGTCTTTTTGAACCCTAAGACAGCAGGAACCTCACATCTCCACTATAGAGCCCCTGCTTCCCCCAGTCCTGGAACCCTTGGATAGGGCCCACTTTCCCGTATGCCTCTCCCAATCCATACCAAATAATATTGCATCCGCCGATCACAACCTAACCAACGCAACGATTGCCACCTCAACATGCTTCACCTCAGACTCTGTCCAGAGACTTCACGTGTGGAATGACAACCCTTCAGCTTCATTACTCGGGTGAGACGTTTCCTTTTATAGTACACTCTAATTTCATCTCAGGTGGTTCACTTTCTAACAAAGTCCCAAAACCTAGATATATACCAGTTTCTGTGAGAGAGAGCTTATGTTCACACGTATCCATAAACTACTGCAAAATATATACCTGAAAGCAGAAGTACACTAGGGTTTGCAGTGAGTACCTCCCTAACACTTCCTCTCCACTATTCCAAGCTTTGGATCCATAACTGCTCAACAATTTGTTTGGCCTCATATGTTAACTCTCTTTCCAATCACCAGGTTCCAGATGCCACCAGGATGCTGGCCAGGCTTCCCTGGATTGAAGACCCCACCAATGTGTCCTGGAGCTCAGCTTCCACAGAGACACACCCTACCAGGGAAAGAGAGAGGCAGACTGGGAGTATGGACTGACCATTCAATGCCCATATTCAGCGGGGAAGCAATTACAGAAGCCAGACCTTCTACCTTCTGCAACCCTCAATGACCCTGGGTCCATGCTCCCAGAGGGATAGAGAATGGGAAAGCTATCAGGGGATGGGGTGGGTTATGGAGATTGCGTGGTGGGAATTGTGTGGAGTTATACCCCTCCTATCTTATGTTTCTGTTCATTAATCCTTTCTTAAATAAAATAAAAAAAGAAAAAAAAGAAAATATATTGTGACATTTAACATACTCAACGAATTACAGTTATTATTTCTGTTTCAATTTTATTGTCTGCTGCAATATTGACAAAGAAGGTGAGTATGTGCACAGAAGATCAAGGATTAAAATGGCTACTTGGGAACAAGAGGGCTACAGTTTTGAGAGCTGAAATTATTTTGAACAATCCCCCTGCTGATGAAGCAGTACCAGGCATTGACCGAATTAGCATTTATTAAGAGGGATGGGTATATGGAATCTAGGGATTCAGAATTTCCCTGGTTAATTCTTTATGGATCTCATTGGAGATAAAGTTAGATTAATAAAATCTGTCTTTGTTCTTAAGTAACTTCCCAGAGCAGAACGCACACTTTTATAGACCAACCAAAGCTTTTTTTTTTTCAAGCCCTCTATAATCAAACTATTTCTATTGGCTCACCTAAAATCCTTCTACTAATGCCCATGGTGCTTACAAATGTCAATAAATTTGTCAAAGAGGATTGCAAAGTTTTAATTAGACTTTTGAATGATATTTGGTGAGATTAGCTAAAGTGTTTTCAATACAAGTAGAGGTGTAGATAATAAATTCCATTTTATTTTATACTAGAATAAATCTAGAACACATAAGGAGACCTAAAGAGCAAAATTACAGATATTGTGTCCTATAACATAAACTTCATCAAAAATTGTACATTTCCAAACTGTTTCAGAATTGTTTTTTGTTAATTTTTTAAAATATTTATTTTATTTATTTATTCCTTTCTGTTGCCCTTGTTTTATTGTTGTAGTTATTATTGTTGTTGTCGTTGTTGGATAGGACAGAGAGAAATGGAGAGAGGAGGGGAAGACAGAGAGGAGGAGAGAAAGATAGACACCTGCTGACCTGCTTCACCCCTGTGAAGAGACTCCCCTGCAGGTGGTGAGCCGGGGTTCGAACCGGAATCCTTATACCGGTCCTTGTGCTTTGCGCCACCTGCTCTTAACCTGCTGCGCTGCAGCCTGACTCCCTCAGAATTTTTTAATGAATGAAACATTCCACAAACAGTTGAAATCCTTTATGTTAACCTCCTAGATGTCGTCTATGTCAAAGAGAAAGTTTGCCATAATTTAGTTTT
The DNA here is from genome assembly GCF_950295315.1 of Erinaceus europaeus. Taxonomy (NCBI): domain Eukaryota; kingdom Metazoa; phylum Chordata; class Mammalia; order Eulipotyphla; family Erinaceidae; genus Erinaceus; species Erinaceus europaeus. Next base: position 88,105,100 of record NC_080172.1, read on the forward strand.
ACTTTTTCTATACAAAATTGTAACATATGATATATAGCAGCATACTCTAGCATAGTCTTTATTACTTTTGCAAATATATTGTGTCACACAGAATATAAAAATCTGTGATGTGATCATTTGTATTCACCCTCATATTTGTCAAAGTTATGAAGTTACAACACATGCACTTTCAGATATTTACTTTAATATTTGAAATATATTTAATATTTAAAGTAGCATATTAATTTATTCCCCAGAATAGAGATTTTTAAGGGCTTTCCAATTTTTCAATATTAAAATATTAGGTAGTAAATAATTATTTTTTCTGTATATTTTCCTTGTGTACAAATTTAATATTTTCCTCAAGCAGAATATTATCCCAGTGAGGTACAAATGGATTTTGGGTATCCCAATATGGTTATATCAGCAAGACTCTGAGCAGCTGGTGGCAAAGGGGAAAAGTCTGCAAGTATTACCTGCTTTAAGAGTCACACAACAGTGGTTTTCATATATTTTAATATTCTCTATTTTCTTTTTCCCCATTTTTATTTGGGGTGTTAATGGTTTACAATGTAGTCATCGACTATGGTTATAAATTTTCATCTCTCCTTGAGTGAAAGTTCTCTGAAGAACACTCTCACCCACAACATAGGTCTTTTCGTATCATTATGTGGCAGGACCAAATGATTCTATTCAGCTCCCCTTTCCTTCCTGCCCCAGAATTTTTTTCCGTGATGCAATAGACCATGATAAGCCCATGTTTCACTTTTTGTTCTCCCTCTCTCTCCATTTATTAAGTACCACCTATAGGTGAGATCATTCAGTATTTGTACTTTTTGGCTTATCTCACTCAACATGGTATCTTATCCAAGATGATGCATAGGAGATAATAATTTTAAACAGCTGAATAATATCTCATTATATATATATATATATATATATATATATATCACATTATTTTTAGTCAGTCTTCTGCCATTGGACATATGGGTTCCTTCCAAGTTTGGGCTATTATAAATTGTGCTTCTATGAACATAGGTATATACATATACCTTTTGATAGATGTTTTGTTTCCTTTGTATAATCTCCCAAGGATAAATTACTGGGTTATAGGGTCTGTCCGTTTGTATTGTTCTGAGAAATCCACAGGCTATAATTTATAAGGGTTGGACCAATTTACACTCCCACCAATAGTGGAGTTAGTTTGTTGTTAGTATCCTTTCTAATGTAAGTGGTATCTCATTGTTGTCCTAATTTGCATTTATGATAATGAGTGACTATGAGAAGTTTCTCATGGGTCTATTAGCCTTCTGAATCTCTTCCTCAGTGAAGTTTCTGTCCATGTCCTCACCACATTTTCTAATGGAGTTGTTTTTGCCTTTTAAATTCAGTGAATTCTTCCTATGTTTTGGTTATTAGTGATTTATCTCAAATATATTTGTTAAGTATATTTTCCCACTTGTATAGTATCTTCTTGTTTGAGTAATGATACCAGTTGTTCTACAGAAGCTTTTCGGCTTAATGTTGTTCCATTGATTTACTTCTGTTTGTGTTTTCTTTGCTGTTGGCCTTGAGTCTTTAAAGACATTTCTGAGGCCTGTATCATAATATATTCTGCTAATGCTTCTCTTCTATTTATTTAATATTTTCTTGACTAATGTATATTTATTCAATCCATTACAGCTTATTTTTAAGCACAGTGATATGTGCTGATCCACTTTCATTTTTTTTCTCTTTTTTTTTGGGGGGGGGTTTGATGCTTTGCTTTTTTTTTTTTGCCTTCAGGGTTATTGCTGGGGCTCAGTGCAGTGCCTGTACTACTAGGAATCCACTGCTCCTGTAGGCGTCCCCCTTTCTCCCTTATTGCCCTTGTTGTTTAATCATTGTGGTTATCATTATTGTTGTTGTTTATGTTGTTGTTGGATAGGACAGAGAGAAACTGAGAGAGGAGGGAAAGACAGAGAGAGGGAAGACAAAGATAGACAACTGCAGACCTACCTCACCACTTGTGAAGCGACCCACCCTGCAGGTCCAGCCAGAGGCTCGAACTGGGATCCTTATGCTGTTCCTTGCCCTTGGCTCCATGTACACTTAACCCGCTGCATTACTGCCTACACCCCCATTTTCATTTTTTTGTATGTTTTGATCCCGTCCTTTTTTTTATTTATTTAAGAAAGGAGACATTAACAAAACTATACAATAAGAGGGGTATAGTTCCGCACAATTCCCACAATCCGATCTCCATATCCCATCCCTTCCCCTGATAGCCTTCCCATTCTCTATCTCTCTGGGAGTTTGGATCCAGGGTGGTTATGGGTTGCAAAAGGTGGAAGATCTGGCTTCTGTAATTGCTTCCCCGTTGAAAATGGGCATTGACTGGTCGATCCATACTCCCAGTCTGCCTTTCTCTTTCCCTACTAGGGTGGGGCTCTGGGGAAGCTGAGCTCCAGTACACATTGATGGGGTCCTCTGTCCAGGGAAGCCTGGCCGGCATCTTGCTGGCATCCAGGACCTGCTGGCTAAAAAGAGAGTTAACATACAAAGCCAAACAAATTGATGAACAATCATGGACCTAAAGGCTGGAATAGTACAGATGAAGTGTTGGGTGGGGTATTCCCTGCAGACTCTTGTGCACTTCTGCTTTCAGGTATATATTTTTCCCTAGTGTATGGGCACATGTGAGCCTATGCTCTATCTCAGGGGACCTGGTCTAAATCTAGGTTTGGGGACTTTATTGGGGAATGGAACACCTGGAATGGAATTAGAGAATACTATGAAAGGAAAGATCTTACCCAAGTAATGAAGCTGAAGGGTTGTCATTCCACACCTGAAGTTTCTGGTCACAGTCTGAAGTGAAGCATGCTGGGGTGGCACTCGTGTTGATTAGGTTGCAATCCGCAGATGCAATGTTATTTGATTTGGATTGAGAGCAGCATGCAGGTAAGTGGGCCCCACCCTAAGGTTCCAGGACTGGAAGAAATATAGGCTCTATAGTGGAAATGTGAGGTTCCTGTTGTCTTAGGGTTCAAGAAGACAATGGATAGTTATTGTTATCATCACATTATTTGGTAATTGGGTTAACTTTGGAAAGTCCCTTTGTTAGGGTTTGGGGTGTAATACCCAGTATCTTGTATATAGCTATGCTATCGGTTGCTTCTGTTCTTCCTGGTCTAGGCTTTTGAGAGAGTCAACATATCAAAGACAGCCTATGTATTAAAAAGACTCACTCTGTGTTTTAAGAAGTTCTAAACATTTCCCCCTCTCATATTAACACAATTTTTTGAAGACATTGTCCTTTCTCCACTTCATGTTATTGTACTGCTAGTCAAAATTCAGTTGTCCACAAGTGTGTGGGCTTTTTTATGGGCTTTTAATTCTATTCCATTGACCTTCTATTTGTGTTGCAGTATCAGGCAGTTTTGATTACAGTAGCTCTATATTGTAGTCTGAGGTCAGGAAGTGTAATGCCTCCAGCTTTGTTCATTTTTTACAAGATTACTTTGGATATCCTAGGAACTTTTTGGTTCCAAACAATTTGTATAGATTTTTTTTATTTCTTTAAAGAAATTTGGTGTATTGATGGAAATTGTATTAAATCTGCATATTAATCTGAGTAGAATTGAGATAGAATTTTATTATTGTGAGCTCTTCTTGTTTGACTGATCACCTGAGCATTATGTAGTGTCCATCCTTTTCACTTTATTTTGAGGTCCATTATATTGGATATGGATATGACTTTCTCTACTTTCTTTTGAGGGCTGCTGCCTAATATGATGGTTTTCCATCCTTTTACTTTGCATTTTCCATTTTCATGACCACAAATTATTCAAAAGTACTCATCAGCTTATGTAGCTACAAGCTGAAGAAATTTCAGTTATGAGATGAACAGAAAAAAAATGGCATGCAAATCTGATTGCTAACCTTTTGAAACTTGTTTATAATGTTAACCTTATCTGACATCTGAGATGTTAGATTTCAGGAAAGTTTAATCATTCCCAAAGTAGAGATAAGTGTTTAGCTTTACTTAAAATATTCGTACAGGCAATGTGTTTTACTTGAAAAAAAAAGCTTTTTTATAGAATTATAGAAAATTGACACATGTTCAACAAAGGGCATCTGTGTGACTAATTCCTAATTGAAAACAAAATAAAATTATTTAAAAATTTCTTAGAAGATAGGGACCAGGTTGTGGTGCACCTAGTTAAAGGTACACATTGTAGTGCACAAGGACCCAGGTTCAAACCCCTGGTCCCCACCTACCAGGGGAAAACTTCAGAAATGGTGAAGCAGAGCTGCAGGTATCTTTCTATCTCTTTCCCTGCCTATCTCTCCCTGCCTTCTCAATTTCCCTCTGTCTCTATCCAATAATAAGTTTGAAAACATTAAAAGATAAACCAAAAAGAAAAGTTATAGGTAGAGCTTAGGAAATAAGAACAGAAACATAAAACATAAAATGAAACATAGACTAGGTATGTTGTATTGCATTAAAGTGAATGACTCAGTGAAAGAAGGGAAAGGGAAGGAGTGGAACAGAAATTAAAGTTCTGGTGCACTGGGTACTCTGTCAGTATTTTTTTCTCTAATCAAATAAATCATTTTTAATTAAAATGAAAATTTTAGGAGTGAAAGGTAAACAAAATAGCTTTTAAGTTTTATTATTATTGTTTTCTGACTAAAACTACATTATTCATGACTAAAGCTGGCACCTGTGGTTTACTTCTTTAGTTGTGTCACAATACATAAATGCATTTAGCAAGTAATATCCCATAAAACTGTGTTCTTTTAATTTAGCCGTGAATTTCTGGGAAATAAAGAGACATGATACAAGGAACATGATAAACTGAGGTAAATTTGCCTAGCATAGTGATAGATTTACAATAAACACACCTTAGCATGCACACACACATGCACATAGACACACACCCTATATAATATGCACACTCGTGTGTGTGTGTGTGTGTGTGTGTGTAAATGCTAGAACATATATGCATAATGGAATTTGTGATGACAAAGAATAGAAACTATAGGTTCATTTTTACAAAGTACAGAGATAAGTCAAAAGAGAAAGGCATTTTATTTTGACTTTTTTTTTTTCTGGATTGAGAGATAAAATACCTCTCAAACACTTTATCTTCGATCATTAGAGTCTGGGAAAAATCAGTATACAGCTTTCAAACTCGTAAAAACAATGATTTTTCTCTCTCTGAAGAGATTTTTCAAAGTGTCCTGATTCAACTTCACTTTCAAACCCAGCTTGCTGTGTTCCATCCTCTTCTATTTACTGCCCGGCATCCACTTGGATGCCTTGCAGTAATTGTTATGTAGCTGCTAGTGAAAGAGCAATGCTGTCTAGGGATAGAGCACATGTTGCCAACTTTAAATTACACTTAAAAATCAAGTACTTGTATGTCAAAACTAGTACAAACCTTATAGACATGACATTCAGATATCAGTTTATCACTGTTATGAAGAAAAACAATGCTTCTAGGAGAGTCGGAAAGAATTCTGGATAACATCACAAAAGAAATTGTGATGGATATCTTTCTATTGGATAGAAAAGATATCAATAAGTAGGTAGGACCTTTAAAATTTATTCATTTTGTAGGAGATAAGAGAGAGGGAGAGGGAGAGAGAGAAGAGGGCGAGGGAGGGAGGGAGGAAGAGAGAGAGAGAGAGATGCTGGGGTATATAATACAAAGTGGTTATTAAGTGTCCTTGTTTGATCTTTAAAATACTTCTGTGACATGAGGGATGGAAAATGAGTTTAGTATCCAAAGAGTCTAATTCCTAAACTTACCCACAAATCAACACACCATTTCACTGTTAAGTATCACTTTCTGTTCTCTTCATTCATCATCACATTTAGAGAACTCCACTAATTTAAGAAATAAGTATTTAAATGGACTATTTTACTATCTTGAGAGATATTATTTGATATAGGTTCATGTTTAATGTAGGTTGATGAGTTGAACAGAATGAGAAAAGGGATAATTTTCTTTCAATCCCTGAAGAAACCCAACAATTCTATCTAACTAGTGCTTCATTCTTTATTTCAAGTCAGAGAAGAATATCAATGGACATTTAAACTTTTTTTTTCCCAACACAAACACATTTGATTAATGATTTTAGCTGAGAGTATCAATTACCAAAAGCATATATTGCTCTAGGAAATCCCAAGATGCAGTCACAAAGGGATATTTATGGGAGAACACCAGAGATTTATGCTGTTTATGTAAAGCACTATATGTCTTGGATGATAATTTGTTTATCTTTTACTTCAGAACAAGGATTCCAAAAATATACATGCTGTGAAAGAGATCATAAGAAGCCCTCAATGTGATAAATTCCATTCTACTTCAAGAATGAATTCTTATCAAATAGGCTGATATGTTTAAAAATGTATGAAAGCATAACATATACTAAAAACTACATATCACTGACTGAAAAAAAGGAAAAATTTAAATGCTTATGTCTGCTAACATTATTTTACACAAATCATCTTGGAGCATACCCTTTACAAATTTCGTGCTTAATTTTGTAGTTAATTATAAGTGAGTTAAAAGCAAGAACACTTCAGATTATCCTTTTCAAATATATTTTATTTTTGTAATGCTAATAAAATGTCAAATGGTGTAGAAAATGCAATAGCCACAAAAGCTAAGGAAAAAGTACAACCTAAAATAGAGTACTAGTACAAATTATTGTTGCTCTCATTCAATTAATCCTTATCAACTGCCAAACATGTATAATAGTATAGTATCTTTGATTACCAAACATTTCTACAAGGTAACTGGTTTTATTGTCTAGGAAATACAATCTAGGTGACTGAGTGATATACTTAATAAAAATCCACTAAATTATATATGATGAAAGGCTCCCAAACCTCTCTACAAAATGTAACAACACAGTATCTTTGTTGCAATTTAGTTATATCACAATTCCTACAGAAAATTTATATTAAATATAAGATTTTGGAAAGTTTTATTTCTTGCATATTTCATCTGTATTTATATTAGAACAAAATTCATTAATAATATAGAGAAGGAGGTTACATTAAAATTGTAAGGGTCTGGAATAAGACTAAGTAGAAAACTACAAACAGAATGTTTACCTTTTAAGCCAGCAGAAGTAATCTATACCAGAGGGAATCAGGAAATGAAAAAGAAGAAGAAGAAAAAGAAGAAGGAGGAGGAGGAGGAGGAAAAAGAAATATCTTAAGTGTCAGGTATAATAAATATGAAGGCAGAAAGAACTTCTAATATAGTGAGACAATATAGATTCAATTTAAATAAATAAAAAGACACAGTAAAGAAAGATATAGTGAATGAAATAAAACAAATTGGGTGAGCAAAATAACTAACTTGGATAGTGTGATTCTTTTTTTTTTATATTTGTTTATTTTTCCTTTTGTTGCCCTTGTTGTTTAACATTGTTGTGGTTATTGATGTCATCATTGTTGTTGGCTAGGACAGAGAGAATGGAGAGAGGAGGGGAAGACAGAGAGGGGGAGAGAAAGACAGACACCTGCAGACCTGCTTCAACGCCTGTGAAGCGACTCCCCTGCAGGTGGGGAGCCAGGGGCTGGAACCAGGATCCTTTTGCTGGTCCTTGTGCTTTGTGCCACGTGCGTTTAACCTGCTGCGCCACCGCCCGACTCCCTGGATAGTGTGATTCTTTGCTATATTAATAACCCATGTTTGGGCCCTACCTATACCACACTGAAGGAAAGTTCAGTGCTTTATTCTCTTTCACTCAATTTTTCTGTATCTAAATAAAAAAAAAAAGAAAGACAATAAGAATCTAAGCAATGGAAACTAACAAAATATTGTCAGATATCTGTAAAATGTTAATGAAAGGGCTAAGTTATGAATTTTATTATACATTCTATGTCTGGACAAGAAAATAGAAGCCTCTCCAAATTTTGGTTTTGTGCATGTGAGAGTATTGTTCAGCATTGGTTTATGGTGATGCCAAGGATTTAACCTGGAATGTTGGAACCTCAAACATGAAAGGCTTTTGACTTAAACATTATGCAAACTCCCCATTCCCTACATGCTTTTCAAAGGAAGAAAAATTAATAGTGGACTTGTTCTGAAAATGTAGAATGGTTAGAAAAGAAAAAGTAAAAAGGTGAGATGATTCTAAAACAAATACCTTCAGGAAGGTGTTAATGATCTTTAGACCAGAAGAACATAAAATGAAAATGATGTAAACCAGTTCTCCATAGTGAGAGTTTATGTCACTGCTTTGTTTATTTACTTATTTATTCCCTTTCGTTGCCCTTGTTGTTTTATTGTTGTAGTTATTATTGTTGTTGTCATTGTTGGATAGGACAGAGAGAAATGGAGAGAGGAGGGGAAGACAGAGAGGAGGAGAGAAAGATAGACACCTGCAGACCTGCATCACCGCCTGTGAAGCGACTCCCCTGCAGGTGGGGATCCTTATGCGGGTCCTTGTGCTTTGCGCCACCTGCGCTTAACCCGCTGCGCTACAGCCCGACTCCCTATGTCACTGCTTTAACAAAGGCATACATAAGCTTGTATTTGTGTGCTACTGCTGCTCTCAGGCTGTTGCAGTACTTGATATTGATGTTACTAGAGAGTTTCACTGTCATTCACAATATAAGAAACTTGCTCCTGTAGTGGAGACAGAGACATCTGCATTTACGTTCTACTTTCCATATTGATGAAAGCAAAAAAAAAAAAATAGGTGAAATATATTTTCTTTACTTTCAATGATCTTTTCTCTGTTGAACATGGCAGAAATTAATGGGAGTCTTGTTAGCAGTCAAGTTTGATGAATGTTCGCACATTTCTAGTCTCTAGTGGAAATAATGGTCAAGTAGAAATGAGATTCAGAGCAAGTAAGTGGCCTCCAGAGCACACGTTTTTGGGTCACAAGAACTAATTCTCTTTAACAGTAATATATATATATGTGTGTGTGTGTATCTAACAGTACGACATATATCTTTTACTAGTGGAGTAGGTTCTGGGGAAGCAGGGTTCCAGGACTCATTGGTCGTCGATCTAGGGAAGTCCAATTGGCATCATTTATCCATAATAAAATTATGTTTAAAGTGCTGTAATTTACCTTATAAAATTTTACATATTTTACCCCACCCCCCTAGATACATATCACATTACTTACAGTATTAAAGACTAGATGAGGGGCTGGGTGGTTGAACACACATGCTATAGTGCTCGTGGACCCAGATTCAAGCCCCCAGTCTCCACTACAGAAGGAAATCTTCACAAGTGGTGAAGCAGGGCTGCAGGTGTCTTTCTGTCTGTCTCTCCCACTGTCACCCTCTTCCCTCTCCATTTCTGGCTGTCTCTATCTAATAAATATTAAAAGACTAGGTGATTTTTTAAAAAAAGAACTGTTAATTTTTAATATTTATATATTTTAATGAGAGATAATAGTGAAACACACACACACACACACACATCAGAGGACTGCTCAGCTCTGACTTGTGGTGGTGCTAGGGTTGAACCTGGAACCACAGAGCCTCAGACATGAAACTCTTTTGTTTAACACTTATACTATCTTATACTATATCTCAAGTCTTTTTTTCTTTTTATTTATGTTTCTGAAAAAGAAACACTGACAAAAGGCATAGTATAAAAGGGGTACAACTCTACACAATTCCCACCACTAGAACTCTGTACCCTATCCCCTCCCTTGGTAGTTTTCCTATTCTTTATCCCTCTGGGAATACATACCAAGGGTCATTAAAAGATGCAGAAGGTGGAAGGTCTGGCTTCTGTAATTGCTTCCCCGCTAAACATAGGCTTTGGCAGGTCGATCCATACTCCCAGTCTGTCTCTCTCTTTCCCTAGTGGGGCAGGCTCTGGGGAGGCAGAGCTCCAGGACACATTTGTAGGTTCCTCTGTCTAGGGAAGTCCGGTTGGCATATGGAACCTGGTGGTTGAAAAAAGAGTTAACATATAAAGCCAAACTAATTGTTGACTAATCATGAACCTAAATGCTGGAATAGTTCATATGAAGAGTTGGGGGGGGGTTTCCACAGATTTACATGAATGCAGAGGTCACATAGGCTCCTAAGCTGAATATGGGCCTCAGATCAGATCAAATCGATGGTGGTTACAGTCAACAGTATTTATACACCTTTCAATCATTTGGGAGCTACTCTCTTCCCTGATGCAGTTTCTGGTCTTTTTTCCAGCCATGGCATCATCTCTTCAGACAACAACTTGGGTCCATGGGCATATCAGATGTCAGGCTCAGGAAAAAAAGAAAAGAAAAAACCAGTATAGTCATGGGCTCTATGGAATATAACTAAAATAGAACTACTACCATGTAATTTTTTTAACACAGTACTTTGTAGAAATTAAGTAGGATTTAGTGTAAGGGAAAAATAATCAGCAAAAAATAATCTTTACTCCATATTTTATTTCTTGATCAATATAAATTGTCATTTTGTAATTTTGTAATTGACAAATTGTCAATTTGTCATTTTATAATTTATAGAAAATTAATTATAATTTTAGGTTAAGACTTTAGTGTGAAAATTAAAATAGTATAATAAAAGTAAAAAACTATAAAAGTTAAGCTAATAGAAATAAATTGAATTTTATATCTGTTTCAGATATATCTTATGTATATCTGTCTGCAGACATGACCTAAATTCAACACCAATAACAGAGCAGTAAATGATTCTAGAATCTAGATTCTAGTCACAAATACCATTTCTTCATATAAGGAACTAAGACTTGAAACAAATGACCAGCTGCAGGTCTGAAGAAGAAAAAATACAAAGTGAAGTGTTGATATTGAGATCAGGCTGACTGATAATGCATTCATGTTAAATCAACATGGAAATGTAGGGAATCTAGTTAAAGAATTACTATGAATAGACTAAATACAAAAAAGGAAAGACAAAAGACTTAAAATACTTACAAAAGGAATACTTACATTTAATGCAAATTAAACTGTAAAGAAAAGGTATTTTAGGGGGCCAGGTGGTGGCTCACCTGGTTGAATGCACATGTCACAATGCTCAAAGCCCAGATTTAAGCTCCCAACCACCACCTGCAGGAGGAAAGCATTGCCAGTGATGAAGCAGTGTCACAGGTGGCTCTGTTGCTCTCTCCCTCTCTATCTCCCTCTTCCCTCTAGACTGCTGGCTGTCTCTATTCAGTAAATAAATAAAAATAATTTTAAAATTTTTTAAAAGATAAAAGTAATTTTTATTTTAATTAATTTATTTATAAAATGGAAACACTGACAAGATCATAAGATAAAAGGGGTACAATTCCCACCACCAGAACTCTGTAATCTATCTCCTCCCCTCATAGTTTTCCTATTCTTTACCCCCCTGGGAGTATGGAGCCAGGGTCATTATAGGGTACAGAAGGTGGAAGGTCTGGCTTCTGTAATTGCTTTCCCATTGAACATGGGCATTGACAGGTCAATCCTTACCCCCAGCCTGTCTCTTTCTTTCCCTAGTGGGGCAGGGCTCTGAGGAAGCAGAACTCCATCTGTCCAGGGAAGTCCAGTTGGCATCATGTTCTAGATGCTAATCTAGAACCTGGTGGCTGAAAAAAGAGTTAACATATAAAACTAAACAAATTGTTGACTAATCATGAACCTAAAGGCTGGAATATTGCAGATAAAGATTTGGGAATCTCCATTTTGGAAATAGGTAGTAGGTTTATTTTAGGTATATTCCAAAGGGCCCATGACTTTATTAGTTTTGGCCTGAGCCTGACATCTGATATGCAGGTAGACCCATATTGTCTGGGGAGATGATGTCATGGCAGGATAAAGGGCTAGAACAATGGATCAGGGAAGAAAGTAGCTCCCAAATATAGGAAAAGTGTATAAATATAGTTGACTATAAGCCCCATCGATTTGATCTGGGGCCCATATTCAGCATAGGAGTATATGTAACCTCTATATCCCTGTAGGTCAGAACTTGCATCCTGTGATCATCAGTAGGAATATTCTGAGTTGCACCAATTTCAGGACCCATCTTCTTCAGGTGGTAGATAGAGTATGTTTCCAACTCCCCTTCAGGAAATGAAACATTCTCTAACATTGTTGACCCACACTGAGGGCAAGTTCCTATATGGGGCCCCCAAATGGGTTCATTATTATGTTGTTCCTGATGGAGATGATCAGTAATAATGGAAAAAGGGATCTATTCAAAGTCTGGGCTCATCGTGTTTGTTTGAATACCAGGACTCCCTGACTAGGGCCCCAGCTGATAGGGTGGCATGATAGTGACTAAAAAGTTATCATTAAAGTATGCCAGTCTCTTGTCCTTACTCAGCTGAGAAAAGGCATTTTTTAATTGATTTAATAATGATCGACATAATGGTAGGATAAGAGGGGTACAATTCCACACAATTCTCTCAACCAGAGTTCCACATCACTTCTGTATTGGAACTTTTCCTATTTTTTTTTAATTTTTATTTATAAAAAGGAAAACCTAACAAAACCATAGGATAAGAGGGATACAGTTCTACACAATTCCCACCACCACAACTCTGTATCCCATCATCTCCCCTAATAGCTTTCCTATTCTTTAACCCTCTGGGAATCTTGTCTCTTTTTCTGCCAGTAATTTGATACTGTTTCATGGAGAAGGATTAATGAACAGCAAAGTTCTAGTTGATATTGACTGTATATGAAATTTTCAGTTCCTAATCCAATATAAAAGTTTAAGTTATACACAATATTGGGGCTGGGTTGTTGAGCATTAGTCAGCTCCCCCCTGCTCCATTGCTTAAAGCTGTGGTCTATTTACATAATCATTATTTTGTTTGAGACTGCCCTGCCTGCAGGGCATTGGTTTAATCCCCGCTAGTTAGATGGAAGCTTGTTACTTTTGCTCTCTCCCCACCCCCTCCTATCCTACCCATTTCCTTTTCCAGCCTGGCACTTACATCACAGAAGATATAAAAGGCAGGTTTTTCTGATCAATAAAACATTGCATTGCATTCCTTCTCAGCCACGAGAGTTCCTGGTTCCTCTCCAGCGTAGCTGAGTAAGCAGCAGCCTAGGTTGGCTAGTCGAATTCTCTCCAACCTGGAGAGCACATGCTTGGGAAGAAACACCCTCAGGCTAGCTGGGCAATGGGTGGTGGTGCACCTAGTTTAGTGTACATGTTACACTGTGCAATGACCCGGAGTTAGAGCCTCTGGCCCCTATCTGCAGAGGAAAAGCTTTGCAAGTGGCAAAGCAGTGCTGCTTTCTCTCTCCCTTTCTATCTCTTTCTTCCCTCTTGATTTCTGGCTGTCTTTATCCAGTAATTAAAGATAATCTACAAAGATTTGAAAAGTTATACACAATATTGCTATGTCTGATAATACAAATAAAAAATTTGTGAAGTTATTATTAGCATAGTTTTTAGTAATAAGAAATAAATAGTAATACACCACTTCCTATATATACCCATATGCTTAAGGTGGAAGTCCTAGAATACCTTTTAGATAATATATATCTAGATGTTTTATGCCTATGCTATCTCCGTTCTATAACAAATTCTGCATGTGAACTGAAATATCTTTATTCATAATGGTTATGCAAAGAGACCCTCATGCCTGAGTCTCTGAATTCCCAGGTTCAATTCCCTGCTCCACAATCAGCCAGTGTTCTGGTAAAATAATAATAATAATAATAATAATAATAATAATAATAATAATAAATATATTTATTCATGGACTGGATAATTCAAAATAAATTTGATGTATATGGCCAAACTGAAGTTAATGCTAACACTCTAGATCTAAGGAACAATAGATCTCACATTTGGCAACTTTAATTTCTAATTAAGCTGTCTATTTCCTTATAGTTTGAAAGGAAAAATAAAGTTAATATTATAATTATTAAGCTGTTGACCTGGTGACATTTTCATGTTTTGTCCTCAGTTAAAATGAAAGCACATTCTTAGAAGTGCTGTAAAATAGATGTGCTAAAACTAATGTGTTTTTCATCACTGCTCTCATAGAACTGCACTGGCACAGTTATGGGCTGAATCATACAATGAATCCTGCGTATAACCTCAAGAACATTGTTACACAAATTCAAGCATTTATCAAACATACACTATTATCAAGAAAAATATATGATTCCTTATTTTAAAATTATTCTCTAAAATATTTATTTATTTAATATAGATACAGAAAGATAATGAGGGGGAAGATGAGAGAGACACTTGCAGCAATGTTTCACTGCTAATGAATTTTCTTTTTGTGTTTTAAATTTAATTTTATTAGTGACTTCAATATTGCTTTACAAAATTATAAGATAACAGGGACATAGTCCCACATTGTTCCCACCATCAGATTCTGTATCCCCATCCCCTCTGTTGGAGACTTCAGTAGTTCTTCCAAGGTCACAGATATGGGTTGACTAGTACTTCTATTTCTCTCTCTTCTCTCTCTCTCTATATATATATATTTTTTTTTTCATGGTCTTATCTTCTCTTCCTTTACAAGTCCCACCTTCAAATGTCCCTTCCCCACTCTTTCCCTCTGGGTCCTGATGGAATTGACTTCGGCACCCTGTGTTCATCTTTCCTTTATCATTTTCTTCCCCTTGGAAGTATGGACCAAAATTATTTTTGGGGTGCAGAAGATGGGAGTTCTGGCTTGTGTAATTGCTTCTCCAATGAACATGGGAATTGACAAATCAATCTATATGTCCAGCCTGTTTCTATCTATGAGGTAGGGCTCTGGAGAGGTGAGGTTCCAGCATACATTGGTGAGGTTATCTGCCCTGAGAATTCTGGATAGGTGCTTTTGTGTTCCCTAGGAGAATGATTGCTGGGTCATAAGGTAGGTCCATTTTAGAATTCTGATGAATCTCCGGATTGTTTTCCACATGGGCTGGACCAACTTACATTCTCTGCAGTAATGCAGGAGAGTCCTCTTCATCTCACAGCCTCTCCAACAGTTGTTTCTGTCTTTCCTAATTATGACATTCTCACAGGTGTAAAGTAGTATCCTATTGTATTTTTTATTAGTATTTACCTGTTCATCTGTGACTCTGAGTATGTTTTGTCTGTTGGTTCTTTGGAATTCACAAAGAACTCACCACATTCATTAATAAAAAGGCAGAGAACCACAGCAAAAAATGGGTGGGGGTTAGATATGGGCAGAATCTACCATGCTTTTTAAATTATAAGGACAGATTTGATTTTTGATCTTATAAAAACCACCTCCACTGTTAACTTTAGAAAAATTGAGAGGTATATTTATAAATGAAATAGGTGTCAGAAATGCACACAATCATCAGACAAAAAAGGAAAAAAAACAGTGGAGCATCTAAGAACAAAAAAGATAATTATATAGTTGCTAAATGAAACATTAATTGCAGTAACTAAAAATTAACTAAATGTAGACTATTAATTGTTTTATTCCTCATGTGGCTGAAAAAACTGCATCCATTAAATCATGGCTTATTAATTACAAATTAAATATTCAAATTATTAATTCAATAACATAAAATCTTTGAAATGTGAAACAGTAGCATACAGTTATCTATATCATGTTAGGTATAAATGTGGTTCCACAATTAGTTGATAATGGCTATTGTCAAATTATAAAGTGTAAGGTCCACCTACCTGAATAAGTGCACTCTTCTTTGAAGTTTTATAATTTTTTAGTATTATTCTTGAATGTTATAATTGATTCATTTTGTATTCACCTTTATAAAAATGCATTTACAAGTTGTTCACTGTTTACCAAATTATCCATAAGGAAGAAAAATAACAACAAACAAATCAAGAAGATTATATGAACTACTGTCCCTTACCAGAAAAAAAGAGTTTAAACTAACTACTAAAAGTACTAGACATGATTACTAAAATTCTCTGTGAAGCTTTTCCTGACCTTCATATTTTCTCATATAAGCCTAAGAAAAAAATAATAAAACAAACTATTTAATGAAAGAAATAACAATGAGCTTGATATCACTCAAACATATGTGGTGCTCAGGTTCAGTCTTGAAATTTCATGCACACAAGTTCTATGCTTTGCCACCGGTGATACAAGGTTTTTAACTGCAGAGTCAGGTGGATCATTACAGTGTTGTCTGAAATGTCAAATGTTGACTATCAGGAAAGAAAAAAAAAATTCTAAAGTGCTTTCACCTGTTGGCAAAACAAGTTTAGTAATCTCTTAATTATCATGCAGGAAGATCATGACTATTCACGATCTTCATTTGTTTTAAATTTCCTCCTTTTGTTCACTCTTAACTATTCTGACATTTTGCCTTCCATATTAACTCCTACATCATGTGATATATCTACAATTAGTCTCAAAATAATTTGATTGGCTCCTTTATTTTGCTCAACTTTATTTCTTGGTATATGTGTTTTTTCCCCTGTAATTTTATGCACTGTAACTTTAGCTATTTTCTTTCTTTCTTTCTTTCTTTCTTTCTTTCTTTCTTTCTTTCTTTCTTTCTTTCTTTCTTTTTTTTCCTCCAGGGTTATTGCTGGGCTAGGTGCCTGCACTACAAATCCACTGCTACTGAAAGCTTTTTTTCCCCCTTTTGTTGCCCTTGGTTTTGTTGTTGTTGTTGCATAGGACAGGGAGAAATGGAGAGAGGAGGGGAAGACAGAGACAGGGAGAGAAAGATAGACACCTGCATATCTGCTTCACCACCTGTGAGGCAATCCTCCCCTCCCCCTGCAGGTGGGAAGCAGGGGGCTTGAACCCGGATCCTTAGCCTGTCCTTGCGCTTTGCGCCATGTGCGCTTAACCCGCTGTGCTACCGCCCGACCCCCAGCTATTTTATTTTAAAGCAAACCTCGTGAATTGTTGCCAATTTGAGTATCCCATTAGGGAAGAAAGATCTAAGATTAATGTTAATACACACAAAAAAATTATATATATATATATATATATATATATATATTAAACTAGAAATAAAATATATGTCTGCTCCTATTCCTCTAAAAAGAGGAATTATTATAGATCCATGAGAGTATACATAATAGAATGAAGTATAAGTAGAGGGAAGAGATTCAAGAACTTAGCTTCTAGCAGTTAGGTAATTATGAGCTTGGCATTAGTTTAACTCTTATTAATTGTATTTCATTGAAAATCACATTGAATTTTTCTGAGTTTCACTTTTTTCTATTTAATATAACTAAATTTCTAAGAACATAAAACAAGTGAGATAAATGACTAGTATACACTATATATTTAATAATATTTACCACTAATTTTATAATTTTCTATACCTACAAGTCAAGCATTAAGTTACACAGATGTACATGAAATCACACATTCTCTTTCATTTACTAACCAAATATTGCAAGCATTTAGCATATGCAAAAAGAGACTTTAAAACAAAATCAAAATCTATACTTGCTCAAAAACAGATTAGAATAAAAATGAATTATGCACTTTGGCCTTAATATATTTGAGATATTAGAAACAGTCACTACGCAGTGACTGTCGGACCCATGAGAACTATACAAATTAAAATTCATGATTTTCTCGGATCCCTCAGAAAACTGGATTTGTAAAGCAAATGGACATCCCTAACAATCAAAAGATAGAGTGGTGCAATGTTGGGAACTATTTACTTGGATGCTAGAGTATTGTACACTGTAGTTGATAAGAACCTGTGTCTGCTGATAAGATTTTGTGTCTGGTGGGGAGTAGTTAGCATAAGGATTATACAAAGAGACTTTCATGCCTGAGGCTATAATACCAGGTTCAATCTCCCTACCACCATAAACCATAGTTGAGCAATGTCTGGTTAAAAAAAAAAACAAAAACTTAAGAACTTGTGTCACTAATAAATTTGATGAGTGTGGACTAGAATAAGAGATTGAACTCCTTAACAGTCACAGTCATAGGGGGAGATCACATGATTTCTCTCACCATTTCTCACTAAAAATACCAGGGATTCTCAAAATGTGGAACTCAGAGAAATTTCCTGGTGATCCTAGCAGGGAGATGTATGAAATCCTACCATATTTCTTTTACAAGAGCAAAGGCAGTTCTTATTTCCACATTAACTTATATAACCTGTGAAGGATCACTTCCTCAGTTTCACCAGAAAGCAAAACAATGGGGGATACAAAGAGTGACCCGTAGCTTCCCAGTATCATTTAAATAAGCTTCAGGATATTACTGATTATGAAGTATAGAACTATAAAGGTATTATTTCTTCAAGAAAACATCAGCAGCCTAATATATAAATGCTTAAAAATGGAGTGTTGTAGTACATGCAGCAAAAACTGAGAAAAATAAAAGAAGAAATGGACAAATCTGATAATAGAATTGGGACTTCAACAGTTTCCTTTCTTCAACTGATAATTTAAATAGGCAGAAAGTGAGTAGTGAAAATAGATGACTTGGAGCCAGGTGGTGGCACACCTGGTTAAGCACACATGTTGCAACGCACTGCACAAGAATCTAGGTTCAAGTCCCTAGTTCCCACCTGCAGGGGGAAACCTTTGTGAGTGGTGAAGCAGTGCTGAAGGTGTCTCTCGGTCTCTCTCCCTCTCTATCTCCCCCGTCTGTCTTGGTTTCTGGCTGTCCTATTAAATAAATATGAAAAAATAATAAATTTTTAGAAAGAAGAAAAATAACTTGAGCATTACAATCATTCACCATTTTCTAATTGATAGTTATGAGATACTTCATGCAACAATATCCATATTTATGTCCTTCCCCTACATACATAAAATACTGACTAAAAGTTTGTCTCTGTGTCATGAAACACACTATAATAAATTCATTCATGTTTTCAAATTATTGAAGTTCATCATATTAACAAACTGAAAAAAAAGAAAACATGATCATATGAGACTTCCTCATGTCAATAAAAGCAATTCATGGGCAGTAGTAGGGTGTATATGAATTCAAATGATTTATAAAACTACCTGCCTGCAGACAGTATCAAATTCCACAGAATATGAGGCCCACAAAAATTACCCTTCCTGCAGCTGCTAGTTACAAGTTCAGGTTGTTACCTGTGTTTTAACCAAGTGACTGTAAATTAAAGGTTCCCAGAAGTCCTACTCGAGTTCATTTATTTTGCTAAATGTCTCATGAAGCTAAAGAAATCCAACTTCCTAGCTAGATCACTGATTTATAACAAAGAGTACTTTTTCAAAAACAGCCAACTGGAAGAAATACATAAAGCAAAGAAATGGGGGAAGAGCACTGTACTCTCATGCTATCTCCAAATCTCCATATAGTCTAATCAGAAGTTCTTTGAAGCATCTTTTTGAACTTTATGGAAGCTTTACTTTACTGGCTAGTTTAAATAGCAAATTTATAATTAGAGGATTAGGTGATGCAGCACCCAGTAGAACACACATGTTAGCAGGTATAAGGACCCCTCTTTAAGCCCTCAGTCTCCACCTGCAGGGATATATATATATCCCCTCCCCACTCAATTTCTCTGACTCTATCCAAAACTGAACAAAAAACAAATGGCTATAAGGAGTGGTAGATCCATCATGTTGGCACCTAGCCATTGATAACTCTGGTAGCAATTAATAAAAGAACAAAATACATATGCCAAACACTGATTCCAGCAACCACCTGTCCCCTTCCTAGAGAAACAAACTATCTACTCCTTAATCAGATGTTTGATTCTCTTAGCAAAGTGACCTCATACTTAGGTGCTTCCGAAAGTCACTTTAATTATTTAACAACAACAACAACAACAAAATCCCTTTATTACTCTGAACAGAAAAATTTCAAGATTTTGGGGCCGATATGAGTCAGGAATTGTGTAGAAAGGTCAAATATCAATGAAAATATTTGCAGAATGAGCAAATAGCTAACATCGTATTGAATGAGGAGTGAATAACCCTTTTCCTCTGAGGCTGGCATGACAACTCAGCCATGTGTGTGACCCCGATCTCCACTACACTAGAGGAATCTTCAGTACAATGGAGTCTTTCCCTACTTCAAAACCCCAATGCCCCAGGCCTGTTTCTCTTCCTCACTATCTGGAAAAAAAAAAGGTTCAAAACAGGGAAGACTTGAGAAGATTAAAAAATAATAATAATAACAAAGAAAGAAGTTGAAAAAAATAGTAACTTGTAAACCACCTATACACATACACATTAGAGAAACCCAGTAAAATTGTGTGATTAGCCCCCACAGTTTCAAAGGTAATCATAAATATCTTTAACTAAGATAAAGTTGGAGATGTAGAGAAAACAAAAAAAAAAATGAAGGTCATTTATATGAGGTTATTAGGGAAAACACAGTGGAGAGAGACATATATGGTGAACAGATTCACAGTCTCTTCTCCACTGGAGACAATGAGAAAAATGCCCCAAGGGAGGTTTTACTTTTTTATATTCAAATTCCTTGTTCAAAGGCAAACACATCAGTCTTCAGAGCCCCTTTTCTATGAGGTACACTTTTTGCAAAAAAAAAAAAAAAAAAGACAATTTAATCTGGTGTGACAGATTTTTCACTTCCCTATGCCAGTTAAGTTAAACAATTAAGAAATATGATCTCTTTCATCATCCTTATTCAATATCAGCCAGAAAGCCTATCCAATTTTGTTTATTTTTATGTATTTATTAAAACAAGGAAATATAGGATATTTAGATTTAAAGGAACAAATAAACACCTCCTCATTTGTGGATGACATATATATTTTGTAGAAAACTTCAGGGAACCTAGAGAAACTAATATGGAAGTAGAAATTCACATTAAGTATACAAAAGCAATGACATTTATATGATCTAGCAAATAACAATTAGAATATAACATTTAAAAATCATAAAATAAAGTACTTAGCCATAAATATAACATCAGTGTGCAGACATGGTGCACAGAAAACCCACAAGACAGACAAAAAGCAAAAAATATAAGTAAATGTGAGTTTCTATATTCATAGATTGACTCAGTACTATTAAGATGCTTCATTTCTTGACAATATCTATAGATTCAATGCAGTCATAATCAAAATCCCAGTATTTTCTTTTTCATACATATTCGTAAACTGATCTAAATTTTATTTTGGAAAGACAAAGAAAGTAGAGTAGTCAGCAGTGACAAGGACAACAGTGAGTCTTCCCTCTTCTCTGTGACCTGCTCACAAACATGATGGCAGGAACTGAATTGCACACAAGATAATAGCCATATATTTTATGGCCAGGATACTGACAGTTTTCAACTTATTAATTTTGGATTACTATGTATGAAAAAGTAAACATTTTAGTTTTTGTAAGTCATTTTGGGATCCTTTGGCTAAATAGTGTATAAGTAAAATCATTCTACATAATACCCCTACCTCGACCCTAAGGCCAGTATTTTTCCCCCTACTTGCACTAATTTGCATTTGCTTTATATCTTTCTTTTAGCCAATAGTTAATATAATTTTTCTTTTTCTAATAACTAGTTTATACCTCTATTCATTGCAGTGTGTCTAGAGATTTAAGATTACATTTGCTACATTTAAACAAAGGAACTTCTAGTAATTTATAGAATTATTAGATCATAATATATCTTCTCAATATTCTACTTTAGTCCATTATATTATGCTATATATTTTTTTCAAAGAACTAGAGGCCAGTCTAATTTATTTTTCTTGGTAAATTGTATTCTATTTATAATTAGATGTTTGTTGTTATTCTTAAAATTCTGAAGATTTTGGCACTTCAATAGAGTTGTCCTGGTCTCAATGATTTATTTCTCAGTTTACCTGGGATATAGAAATTTCTCTTGGTTCTCCACACTGGGTATTTTATGTAACAGATGGCTTTTCTGTTTTATATTTTTAAAAGATTTATTTATTTTAAGAAAAAGTGACAGATAAAAATCACTGATCTGCCATTTTATGTGGCAGCAAGGATCAAATCCAGGGCCCTGGATATGAAAGACATATTTTGCTTCTGTACAGTCACCTTTTCAGCCACTTTTTTCACTATTTTGACTTTGCTTTTACAATTTCTTTTCTTTTCTTTTTTTTTTATTTAAGAAAGGATTAATTAACAAAACCATAGGGTAGGAGGGGTACAACTCCACACAATTCCCACCACCAAATCTCCATATCCCACCCTCTGCCCTGATAGTTTACCCATTCTCTATCCCTCTGGGAGCATGGACCCAGGGTCATAGAGGGTTGCAGAAGGTAGAAGGTCTGGCTTCTGTAATTGCTTCCCCACTGAACATGGGCATTGACTGGTCGGTCCATACTCCCAGTCTGCCTCTCTCTTTCCCTAATAGGGTGGATCTCTGGGGAAGCGGAGCTCTAGGACACATTGGTGGGGTCTTCAATCCAGGGTAGCCTGGCCAGCATCCAGATGGCATCTGGAACCTGGTGATATGAAGCCAAACAAATTGTTGAGCAATCATAGACCCAGGGTTTGAATAGTGGAGAGGAAGTGCTAGGGAGGTACTCACTGCAAATTCTAGTGTACTTCTGCTTTCAGGTATATATTTTGCAGTAGTTTATGGATACGTGTGAACATAAGCTCGCTCTCACAAAAACTGGTGTATATCTAGGTTTTGGGACTTTGTTAGAAAGTGAAACACCTGAGATGAAATTAGAGTGTACTATAAAAGGAAAGGTCTCACCCAAGTAATGAAGCTGAAGGGTTGTCATTTCACACGTGAAGAGTCTGGACAAAGTAGAGGAGAAGTATGTTGAGGTGGCAGTCGTTGCGTTGGGTAGGTTGTGATCGGCGGATGCAATATTATTTGGTATGGATTGGGAGAGGCATACGGGAAAGTGGGCCCTATCCAAGGGTTCTAGGACGGGGGAAAGTAGGGGCTCTATAATGGAGATGTGAGGTTCCTGCTGTAATTTGATCAGGTCCTGCTTTTAGTTTCCCTTTCAGATCTTCTTACTCAACTTCTGTTCATGAGTAGGATCATCCCATACTCATCTTTATCTTTCTGACTTAGCTCACTTAACATAATTCCTTTTAGATCTGTCCAAGATGGGTCAGAGAAGGTGGGTTCATTGTTCTTGATATCTGCACAGTATTCCATTGTGTATATATACCACAGCTTTCTCAGCCACTCATCTGTTGTTGGGCATCTGGATTGCTTCCAGGTTTTAGCTATTATGAATTGTGCTGCTATGAACATAGGAGTACACACCTCTTTTTGGTTGGGTGTTATGGAGTCCTTGGGGTATAACCCCAAGAGGAATTACTGGATCATATGGAAGGTCCATGTCTAGCCTTCTGAGAGTTTTCCAGACTGCTCTCCACAGAGGCTGGACCAATTTACATTCCCACCAGCAATGTAAAAAGGGTTCCTCTGTCCCCATATCCTCTCCAGCATTTGTTGCTGCTGTCCTTTTTGATGTATGCCATTCTTACAGGAGTGAGGTGGTATCTTAGTGTTGTCTTAATTTGCATTTCTCTGACAATCAGTGACTTATAGCAATTTTTCATATGTTTGTTAGCCTTTTGGATCTCCTCAGTAGTGAATGTTTTGTTTATATTCTCTGCCTATTTTTGGATGGGGTCATTTGCTTTTTTTTTGTGCTAAGTTTCCTGAGCTCTTTATATATTTTGGTGATTAGTTTCTTGTCTTATGTATGGCATGTGAAGATCTTCTCCCATTCTGTGAGGGGTCTCTATGTTTGTTTAATAGTTTCTTTGGATGTGCAGAAGCTTTTCACTTTGATGTAGTCCCATTGGTTTGTTTCTGCTTTAGTCTTCCTTGCAATTGGGTTTGATTCATCAAAGATGTCCTTGAGGTGTAGGTGGGAAAGTGTTTTACCAATATTTTCCTCTAAGTGTTTGATTGTTTCTGGTTTGACATCTAGGTCTTTGACCATTTGGAGTTGATTTTTGTTTCTGGTGAGATAAATTGGTTCAATTTCATTCTTCTGCATGTTATAACCCATTTTTCCGAGCACCATTTATTCAAGAGAGCCTCCTTTTTCCATTAAAACCTTTGGGCCCCCTTATCAAAGATTAGATGTCCGTAGGTGTGGGGATTTATTTCTGGGCTTTTAATTCTGTTCCACTGGTCTGTGTGCCTATTTTTGTTCCAGTACCATGCTCTTTTGATGATGATGGCTTTATAATATAGTTTAAGGTCTGGGAGTGTGATGCCTCCATTTCTGTTTCTTTTCCTTAAGATGGTTTTGGCAATTCTAGGTGTTTTCAGGTTCCAGATAAATGATTGTAGTGTTTGTTCTATTCTCTTAAAGAAGCTTGGTGGAACTTTGATGGGTATTGAATTAAATTTGTATATGGCTCTGGGGAGAATATTCATTTTGATGATATTTATTCTTCCAATCCATGAGTATGGGATATCTTTCCATTTCTTGGTATCAGTTTCTATTTCCTTGAGTAGCGACTCATAGTTTTCAGCATACAAGTCTTTCACTTCTTTGGTCAACTTTATTCCTAGGTATTTGATTGATTTTGCTGAAACAGTAAATGGGAGTGATTTCTGGATGTCTTCTTCTTCAGATTTAGTGTTTGCATAAAGAAATGCCACTGATTTTTGTACCTTGATTTTGTAGCCTGTCACCTTGCTATATTGCCTAATAACTTCCAGTAATTTTCTGCTGGATTCTTTAGGTCTTTCTATGTATACTATCATATCATCTGCAAATAGTGAGAGCTTGACTTCTTCCCTTCCAATCTGTATCCCTTTGATTTCTTTCTCTTGCCTGATTGCTATGGCAAGAACTTCCAATACTATGTTGAAGAGTAACGGTGACAGTGGACAGCCCTGTCTAATCCCCGATCTGAGGGGGAATGCTTTCAGCTTCTGTCCATTGAGTATGATGTTGGCTGTATGTTTGCTATGTATAGACTCCATTATCTTGAGGAATTTCCCACCTATTCCCATTTTTTGTAGAGTTTTGAGCTTGAATGGGTGTTGGATCTTGTCAAATGCTTTCTCTGCATCTATTTAGATAATCATGTGGTTTTTGGCTTTGCTTTTATTGATGTGGTGAATGACATTGATAGACTTACGGATGATGAACCAGCCTTGCATTCCTGGGATGAATCCCACTTGGTCATGATGAACAATCTTTTTGATATGTTGCTGTATCCGGTTGGCCAAGATCTTGTTTAATATTTTGGCATTTATGTTAATCAGACATATCGGTCTGTAGTTTTCCTTTTTTGTTCCTTCCCTATCAGCTTTTGGTATCAGGGTGATGTTGGCTTCATAGAAGGTGGAAGGGATTATTCCTGTTTCTTCAATCTTATGGAATAGCTTAAGAAGTATGGGTATTAACTGTTTCCAGAAAGTTTTGTAGAATTCGTTTGTGAAGCCATCTTGTCCTGGACTTTTGTTGTTGGGGAGATTCTTAACGGTTTCAATTTCTTTATCTGTGATTGGTGCATTTAGATTTTGTCGTTCTTCTTGGTTCAGTTTTGGAAGGGCATAGGTTTCTAGTAATTGTTCCATTTCTTCCAGATTCTCTAGCTTGGCGGCATATCATTCTTTATAGAAGTTTTGCAGGATTCTCTGGATTTCTGTGGTGTCAGTTGTGATATCTCCTCCATCATGTACAATTCTATTAATTTGAGTCTTCTCTCTTTTTTGTTTGGTGAGTCTGGCTAGGGATTTGTCAATTTTGTTTAATCTTTCAAAGAACCAACATTTGGCTTCATTGATCTTTTGTATGGTTCTTTTATTTTTGATGTTGTTTATTTCTGCTCTAACTTTAGTGATTTTTGTGCTTCTGGTTGCTTTAGGGTTCCTTTGTTCCACTTCCTCTAAGTCCTTGAGGTGTGAAGTAAGATGGTTCATTTGGGCTTCTTCTTGGTGTTTAATATGTGATTGTATGGCTATAAGTTTCCCTCTCAGTACTTCTTTAGCTGTGTCCCAAATATTTTGATAGGTTGTGTCTTCATTTCATTAGTTTCCAGGAACATTTTAATTTCCTGCTTGACTGAGTTTCTGACCCAGTGTTTCTTAAGGAGCATGTTGTTTAGTTTCCAAATTCTGTGACTTTTAATAATTTTCTGTTTGTTGTTAAATGTTACTTTTACTCCACTGTGGTCTGAGAAGATACTTGGGATGATTTCAATGCTATTGAATTTATTGATGCTGTCTTTGTGGCCTAACATGTGTTCTATCCTTGAGTATGTGTTATGTGGATTTGAAAAGAAGGTGTATTCCAGTTTTTTGGGGTGGAGGAGTCTGAAAATGTCCAAGACGTCTAGTCTGTCAATCTCTTCATTCAATTCTCTTGTATCTTTATTGGTTCTCTGCTTTGTTGATCTGTCTAAGTGTGAGAGTGGGGTATTGAAGTCTCCCACTATTATTGTATTACTATTGATGTATTTTTGAAATTCTTTCAGTAGGTACTTAATGTATTTAGATGGTCCCTCATTGGGGTCATAGATGTTAATAATTGTGAAGTCTTCTTGGCTGATTGATCCTTTAATCATTATGTAATGTCCTTGCCTATCTTTTATTACTTTATTTAATTTAAAATCTATCGTGTCTGAGATGAGAATGGCTGTTCCTGCTCTTGTTTGTGGTCCGTTAGCCTGTATGATAGTTTTCCATCCTTTCACTTTACGTCTGTGTTTATCTTGTTGTGACAGATGGAATTCTTGCAAGAAGCATATGTTTGGGTTATGTTTTCTGATCCATCCCCTGACCCTGTGCCTTTTGTTGGGTGAGTTTAAGCCTTTGACGTTTATTGATATTATGGATTTAATGTATTGTAGTGCCATTGTTCAGAAAAAAAAATTTTGTTTGCTCTGATATATTGCAAGTATTATAGTGATGTTCTTGTTTATAAGAGGTCTTTTAGAACCTCTTTCAGGGCTGGCTTGATGATGGTTGCCTCCTTTAATTGTTGTTTGTCTAAGAAGGTTTTGATCCCTCCATCTAGTTTGAATGAAAGTTTAGCAGGATATATTATCCTTGGTTGAAACCCTTTTTCATTCAGGGCTTGATAGATATCTTGCCATTCCCTTCTGGCTTTTAGAGTTTGAGTGGAGAAGTCTGCAGACAGTCTTATGGGTTTTCCGCTGTATGTGACTTTTTGTTTCTCTCTTGCAGCCTTTAGGATCCTTTCTTTATCCTTACTTCTTCTCATTGTGACTATGATGTGTCTTGGTATCTTCAGGTCTGGGTTGATTCTGTTTGGAACTCTCTGGGACTCTTGAATCTTGATGCCGTTTCTGTTATTCAGGTCTGGGAAGTTTTCTTGTATTATTTCCTCTAGAATGTTTGCTTCCCCTTCCTCTCTTTCTTCCTCTGGCAGGCCAGTTATCCGAATGTTACTTCTTTTGAGATCATCCCATATGTCTCTGTTGTTGTTTTCAGTGTCTCTCAATCTCTTTTTAAGCTCTTTCACCTCTTTCTTCGTTTTCTCTAACTCATCCTCTGTCAGACTAATTCTGTTTTCTGCTTCTGTTAGTCTTTTCCCTTGCCTCAGCTTCTTTCTTCATTACAGCTATTTCAGCTTTCAGTTCTCTAATTGCCTGAAGATAATCAGTATTTTCCTTGGGGGTCTCTACTGTTGTTTCCCTAATATTGCCATTCCTTTCCTCCAATGTTGTTTTCATTTCTGTGATTAATAAGTTTATTATTGCTTGCATACTTTTCTTATCTATGGTTACTTCTGGATGATTTGTATTTTCTTCTGGACTCTTGTCTTCATTCATTGGAGTAGCAGTTTTATTTGTTTTTGATCTACCCATTTTTTTTTGATTCATGTGTTTCTTTTTTTTTTATGCTCTGTTGTTCCTCAGTTGTTGTGTCTTGAGTACAAGTAACACTGTACTAAATACCTTTATGACAATTGCACTCACCAACCTCAGGAATTACCGTAGCAACTGAAGCAAGTATTGAAGTAGTTTAGTCATTACCAGTTAGCTAAACAATTTCTCCAGTCCGTGAAAAAATAGTAACCAAATCCCAGTGAAGAAATAGAAAAGAAAGGATAGCAAGAATA
The DNA here is from genome assembly GCF_950295315.1 of Erinaceus europaeus. Classification (NCBI taxonomy): domain Eukaryota; kingdom Metazoa; phylum Chordata; class Mammalia; order Eulipotyphla; family Erinaceidae; genus Erinaceus; species Erinaceus europaeus. The sequence goes on from NC_080172.1 coordinate 88,132,943, forward strand.
GACAGTTATGCAAATCTACTATCCACTGTATATTCTAGGGGTAACAAGAGGGGAAAAGGAACTAGAGCAGAGATATACACATAGAGAGTCCACTCTGAGTGTGATTTCTTCCCCAAAATAATTCACAAATTCAGAAAGGCAAAGAAGAAGGAAGAAGTGTATGACAAGATTAAAGAGAGAGAGAGAGAGAGAGAGAGACAAGAGAGAGAAAAGGGAAAAGATAAGAAAAAGAGCTGTAATTAAAGAGCAGTGAAAGGAAATTCCCAAATGTGTATCTGTGAATTCAAAAAAGCACACTGTTTGGTAGTGTGGGGGCTTGGGGATGTGACTTTGGAAGATGTAGGATTAAGGAAGAAAGGATGACAAGAATGAGAAAAAGAAAAATAAAAAAAAGAAAGAGAGAGAAAAAAGAAAAAGAATAGTCATAAAAGGGCAGTGAAAGGAAAGGGTTTTTTTAAATGTATTTATTTTTAATTATTTAATTAGCTATGTGGGGTGAGGTGGGGGGGTTTTGGCTACTTAGAAAGAAAAAAGGCCAGAGGTTTCAGAAGGGTATAGACTTAGAATTAATGATACTCCCTGGTGGGATAGTAATTTGGTAAAGAAAGGGAGCTCCTAGCAGGATCCCCTGCTAGGAGCTGGTCCCCAGGGACTGGTTATGGGGGGGCGAAGGAGGTATGCTTGAAAATTAAAAGGAAGAAAAAAAAAATTTTTCCCCTTTATTCCCTACTCTAATTCTTAACCCAAATTAAGTTATAGTCACTTCCTTGGTGTTACCACTAGGACCCCTTATTGGCTGGCCTGCTAAAGGCAGAAAATCCTACCATTTCCAGGAGATGTGGTCAGAGCTCAGCCACTAGCAGCTTCTCAGTCTGCCATCTTCCGGGAAACCCTCCTGCCCCCCCCCCCAAGCTTTTTTAAAGGATTTCTCAAAGATGAAAACTAGCTCCAAGTCCTTTTGATCCAATGAGAGCTGTACTCAAGATGTCCTCGGATCCTCCCTCAGGGTCGCGTTGGTCCCCAGAGACTCCCAAGAGAAAGCCCCCGAGCTACAGTGCTCCCTCCCGGTCCTCTGCTGGCTGCCCAGCAGGTCTCTGCAATCAGCCGAGGAGCCGCCTTCCCGGGCCGAGGACAGTGCCCAGCGCACCCGCCTTCCCCCCCGCCGCCAGGGAAGTCTGGAGCAGCCCGCCCGCTAGTCCGCGCCACCCCTACTCTAATTCTTAACGCAAATTAACTTATAGTCACCTTCTTGGTGTTACTGCTAGGACCCCTTATTGACTGGCCTACTAAATGCAGAAAATCCTACCGTTTCCAGAAGATGTGATCAGAGCTCAAGCCACTAGCAGCTTCTCAGTCCGCCATCTTCTGGGAACCTGCTTTTACAATTTCATTTGCCCCATCTTCTACAAAACTCTTATCATTATGTTCAGTCAGTGTATATGTTTACGTATGGAATTTCTTTTTAATGTGTTCTGTGTTGTCTTTCCAAACACTTTATCTGTGTTACTGATCCAGTTTTCTGTGAAGACAAATTTACTACTTACAGCTTAGAATATCCAGTGAAAATTTCTTCTATTTATTTCCTTACCCTTTCCAGGTCTTCTATCTAATTTTGAAATATCTAGCTTTCATTTTCCCCTTAATCTACCTTATTTTGGTTTGTCCAAAATTTTTCTTCTTAAAGTCTTATCTTGTATTTCACTTTCCTGAGAGATTATTTTTTATTCTACTTCCTGGGATTTATTACATGTATTCCTTATATGGATTTTCCTACTGACATTCTTCAGGAAATAAAGGAGAACGATACAAAGAAGGTTAGTATGGCCCCTGAATGAGGATGGCACACAAATTCGTGAAATGTTCCATATTAGAAAAAAAAAGCTTTTATCTCTAAAATACAGGAACTATATGTCTTAAGAGTAGAGAAACAAACAAAAAAGTCCAATCTGATCCAAAAATTTCAAAAATATTTTTCTTAAAATAATTTATAAATAGTCACAGTAATTATAAAGACACTATTTTATTATTTTTCCATTGTGATCATACCAGAATAAAGACTGGAGAACAAATAAACATTCAGTAATAAATACTAGAAGTTATTATGCCTTTTCTCTGTTCAGTACAAAAGTATCATTTCTGTTCCCAATTGATACGAGTTTCCCATTTTTCTCTCCCTCATTTTCTGCCCAAGTATTAATTCATGGTGTAACTAGTGTTACATTCTCTTCTTTAGACCCATTAGGGAGCTCTTTTTATTATAGTATATCAAGTATGTAGTTCAATGCTCAATAAATTTGTTCAAGTATAGGTTGTAATAAATGAAAAGTAGAAAGGATTTTATTAACCATCAGATATGTACTTTTCCCAAGCAATCTGAAGTAGGAAGCCAGTTTGGAGGGCACACATAAATCTTGAAAATGTATTGGCAGAGACCAGTGAACAGTGTTCCTGCACAATGCTTCTTATAATTTGGAGATCTTTAAGTAGATGGGTATGCAAAATGCCTAAAATGATATCCTCTCATCCTTACTGTTCTTAATGCCATTTTCTAGAATAGACATATGTGGAGTCATATCATACTCCTTGAACAAATCATTTCATGTTAGTAGATATTGCTTTAATGTATAGTCATCTATACATTAAAAGTTTAGTCCCATAAGATAAACAATTATCAGCTCTGGTAAAGGTTGTTCATGGCCGTAGAGGGATCTGAAAGTTTACTGGTTATCAGAGTCACATGTGTTCAGTTCCTATGAGAAGTAGCCATGGCGGACCGCTGAGATGCTTCTGAACAACTTTTGATAACTATATTTAGACTTTATGGACCTAGTGTATTCTTAATCCTTGATGATAAGTGCTTATTTTATCTTTTACCTGTCTCACCCTAATAAACCCTGTATTATTTAAACCAGTTCCCAGCTCCTGCTATGAATCCTTTTACATGCCACAAGCAGCCCCCAATACACCAAAACCCCTTTTTTAAGTTAAATAACAACAATAATTGTAGTAAAAAAATGTTTGTATATGAATAATTTTAGTGGATTTTTTTGTTGATAGATAACCAGTATGACTTCATGCTAAGATTCGCCAGCTATTATTTTAATAATAATTAATATTTAAATAAAATTTAATGATGTAAATATGCTTGAGCATCAGAATGTGCTGCACTGTATTTGTTGCTGTGATGGACTTATTATGGGCAATAATAATCACATTGTGAGTGGAACCAAATAAACCTTGTGCAAACTTTCCCCCATTTTCTTCTAATCAAAACTTTAACAAATTCTCCAGGATTAAGGGAGCAAAACACACACAGTTTGTAGGTTTGTTTAAGGCAGTGGGAGAGTAAGTAAAAAATGTAAACTGAAGGATCAGGAGATAACACCATGGTTATGTAAAAGAATTCTTTTCCTGAAGTTCCAAGGTCTCAGGTTCAGTCCTTCTACCTTTATAAGCCAGAGCTGAAGAATGCTTTTGTTAAAAAAAAAAAAAAAAGAAAGAAAGGAAGAAAAGAAGGAAGGAAGAAAGGAAGAGACAGAGAAAGAAAGGGAGGAAAAGAGGAGAAACAGGCAGTGGAGGTAGAGAGGGGTAAGAGGCATAAAGGAACTGCTATTTCCATTATAGCAGTCACCAAATATTTAAGCAAAAATTTGAGAACAACCATATGGATAAACAAAAATTTGAGAACAACCATAAAGCCATATGGATATCCAATCTCTGGGAATTCCTGACAGTGGGAACAGCCAGTGATAAGACACTTACTTACAAAAGTGCTTTGTGTACAGTAGTGGAAAGATCAGCAAACTAAGCACAGTAAAATACAGTAAAAGTTGAGGTCAAGGGTAATAGGTTATGCGTGACTTCAGAGGAAATTTAAGTAAATTTCCAGTTTATTCTGATTTAAGAGGAAGACAATGAAGTATTCAGAGCAAAGAAATTATGAAATCTAACTCACAATTTAAAAGAATCACTGTTGTTCATTGCTTCAGATTTAGACTGTAATTGAGAAAATTTGAGCAGACGCTATACAAGAAGCCAAATTGTGATAATCAATACAATGGTGGTTCAGAAGAGAATTACCACTTGAGATTGTAAGAGGCGTTAAAATACAGACTACATTGATAAAGTAGGATTTACTAATATTTAATTAACCTATTAATATTGGAGACATTAGGTTGATTACAACATATATTTGACTCAGCAACAAAAGGATCAAGGTGCATTTATATAAAATGAAAAGGCTATGTGCACTTTCACTTTCATTTCCTGTAGGTATGAATTTGAAAGCTTTCACCTATAGGAATTTAATTGGAATCTAGCATACTACAGAAAAGGAAAATACACAATTTATCCAGCCATTTCATTCAGCCATTTTGACCCACCCATAAAGGATTAGGAGACAATTATGAAGATCAAGGTCCTAGACTCAATTGACTGGAATGTAACTTGACATCAATAGAGCACTCCTTCCTCCAATGCCTTTCAACTAGTAAAGTCCTATTTACTACAGTTCCTTTTCACCATTGCATCATGCCTGTCTTTCATCCACCATTACAAGGAAAAATGAAAGCACAACATCCAGGGGCTGGGTGGTGGCACACCTGGTTAAGTGCACATGTTACAGGCGTGAGGGCTCAGGTTCAAACCCTGGTCTCCACCTGTAGGGGGAAAGTTTCACAAGTGGTAAAGCAGGGCTGCAGGTGTCTCTCTGTCTCTCTCCACTTCTATCACCTCTTTCCCTCTTGATTTACTACTGTTTCATCCAATAAATAGAGATAATAATAAAACTTTTTTTTTTAAGTACAACATATAAAGACAAAACAAACACGAATCTCAGAATTATCCAGTCTGGAACTCAAAGCAACTGTGACTTATATGCTACTTGGCTAAAAGAAAACGGTAAGAAATACATGGATAAAGATGAATACTCTCACAAAGAATCTAAAATAAATACTAGGGAATTGAATTTAAAAAAACACCATAACTGAAATGAATAATGAAGATAGACTCTTAGTAGATTAAATATGACTGAGGAAAAAAAAAGCACCTCTGAACTTGAGGGTACTTCAATAAGAAATTTTAAAAATTGAAAATATATGAAATAGAAAGGAGAATTACTAGAATAATGGTTGCATAAATTAATCAACACTAGCTATTCTTTAAAATACACCTAAAAACCTTCATGACTTAATTCTATATGATTTAACTTCTCACTCAGTGACTTGTTTTTCCTGAGGAGGTTAATGTCATGTATTCATTATCACATGCATATAATATCATTGTGCTCCTGACCAGCATAGTTCTCTTCCACCCCATTCCTACCTCCTTTTCCCAAGTTCCTTGCTTTGATGCAAAATACCAAATCCAGTTCATGTTTCACTTTGTTTTCTTCCTCCCTGTTCCTAAGAATTAGGTCTCACTTAAAAGTGAGATTATCTGGTATTTGTCCTTTTAGGGGGGTGGGGGATTATTTAATATAACCTGATGTCTTCCAATTTCATCCAAGTTGACAGCAAGGACAGGAGTTCATTGTTTTTAATATGCAGAATATTATTCCTTATGCCAGTCCTTGTGCTTTGCCCCATAATCTGTTGCGCTACTGCCTAACTCCCTAGCTGAACAGTATTCCATCATGTATATATACCAGTTTTCTTTAGCCACTCATCTGCCATTGGACATCTGGGTTGCTTCTAAGTTTTGTCAATTACAAATTGTGCTGCTACGAACATAAACAGATCTTTTATGATAGGTGTTTGGTTAGGATAAATCCTTGGGACAGAAATTTATGAGTCATATGGTAGTTCTATTGTTTTTTTCTTTGTTTGTTTCTTTGTGTTTAATGTTTTATTATTGAGAAAGATAGGAGGAGAGAAAGAAAGAGCCAGGCATCATTCTGGTACATGCGCTGCCAGGGATTGAACTCAGGACCTCATGCTTGAGAGTCTAGTTCCTTAGCCACTGTGCCACCTCGGTATGGATTTCTCAGAAATCTCCATACTGTCGCCCACAAGGGTTGGACCAATTTAAACTCCCACCAGAGCTGCAGGAAGATCCAGTATCCATTCATGATCAACATTAAAAGGGGGAGGGGGTGGATGAGAAAATTCTCAAATGCATTGATTCTATATACAATGAACCTACTACAAACATCATACCCAATAGTAAGAAGCTAAAAGCTTTTCCTCTCCAATCAGGTATAAGTCAGGGTGCCCATTGTCACTATTACTATCCAATATAGTGTTAGAGGTCCTAGTCATAGCAGCCAGGCAAGATAAAAGAGTTAAAGGCATTCATATCAGAATATAAGTTAAATTCTCATTATTTAAAATATGATTAGATATATAGAAAATCTTAGATATCAGTAAGGAAAAACCCTGCAATTTACTGAACAATACAGAAAGTGCCATGTTACCAAATCAATATACCAAACACCAAATTAGATTGAGCCCCTGAATCCCCACCTGCAGGGGGGTTGCTTCACAAGCGGTGAAGCAGGTTTGCAGGTGTCTTTCTCTCCCCCTCTCTGTCTTCCCCTACTCTCTGGATTTCTCTCTATCATATACAACAACAGCAATAGTAATGACAACAATAACAACAACAACAAGGGCAAAAAAAATGAGAAAAATGGTCTCCAGGAGTAGTGGATTCCCAGGAATAAACCTGAAGGCAAAAACAAAAAATCAAACAAACAAACAAAATAATACCCAGAAATCCAACCCCCTTATTATAATAGCAAAAAACAAAATAAATAGCAAATAAACAAAATAAATATTTAGGAATAAAGTTTACAAAGGATGTGAAGAACTTGTACAGTGAAAGCTATGAATCATTCTCCAAAGAAATAGAAAGAAGTACAAAGAAATGGAAAAATATTCAATGTTCTTTTTATAACAAGAACTAATATTGTCAAAATGACTATCCTACCCAGAATCATATAAAGATTTAATGGTATACCCATCAAAGTGATAGAACAAAAGCTACAAAAATTTATCTGGAACCAAACAATTCCTAAGGTTGTCAAAAAAAAAAAAAAAAGAACAAGAACAAGACCAGAGATAACAACTTCTTGATCTTAAACTATACAACAGAATTACTATAATAAAAACAGCCTGGTACTGGAACCAAAACAAACACACACATAAGAGGAACAGAATTTAAAGTACAGAATTAAGTCCCCAAATGTATGGGCAACTAATTTTTTTTTACAAAGGGGCCTAGAACATTAAGTGGAGAGAGGAGAGTCTCTTTAATAAATAGTGCTGGAAAAACTAGGTTGAAACATTCAAAGGAATGAAAGTCAACCATATCACTAAGCACTAAAATCAATTACAAGGGGATCAAAGACAAAGATATTCCATGCTATCAAATAATTAGAAAAAGAAAACATTGACAGAACATTTCATGACCTATGCTTCAAAATGTCTTCAGATATTCAAATCCAACAGCACATAAAATAAAAATAAAAATGAATCAATGAAACTACATCAAATTGTAAAGCGTCTTCATAGCAAAGAGTATAGAAAGATATCCTATATTTTGGGGGAAGATTTTATACAATATACTTCAGATACAGGACTAACCATAAAAATTAATAAAAAGTTCAGTAAACTTAGCACCAAGAAAATAAACAAACCCATAAGAAAATGGGGTGAGGACATGGACAAAAACTTTGCAGAAGAAGAGATACAGAGGGCCAATATACACATAAGAAAGTGCACAGTGTCACTAATTATCCAAGAAATGCAAATAAAGATTATCCAAGAAGTTCAAATAAAGCATCCAAATATTTTGCTCTACCAAATAAATGAAAAATACATGATATAATTAATTTATGAATACCAGAGTAATACAACCAGTGTGTAAAAAAGTTTCAGTATACAGAGAAGAATAAGCACTATAACAAAATCAATAAAATTAAAATATAATGAATTAAAAAAGTAATGGAGGTATTGACTTTAAGTAGAATGAAGTCATCACCTTAGAATAGAGGTAGATTTGTGATTTGAGAAATGGAAGATGCAGATACCAGAACAATATTGTACAGTTGCCTACTGGATTTCCATGAGTATAGACTTACATGAGAACAATTAATGAGGTACTATATTTTACCTATCCACATTCAGATATATAGATTTATCAATAGGTCAGGGAATTGATAGTGTAAATTAACCAGACATAAACAAGAGTGATAAAGCAAAAGAGGTACAAGAGAATAAAGACGTATGCAAATTAAGATTTTAGTGATTGATCATAGCATTTAAACAAAAGAAGGATGTTAAGAAGATGAGGGAGTGTGAAAAGTTAATAGGACCAATGCTGGGAGCCAGCTCCAGCGAAAGTAATTAAGAGTCCCTTAAAAAGGGTGAGTCGGCGAGATGAATAAGTGACATGTCAGCTGCTTTAGGTGTAAAGCAGCTGACATGTCACTGCCATCTCTCTGCAGAACTTTATTTTTAAGTGTTTTTTGCCCAGATATAGTATATATCATGTAAGATTGTTTTCATTAACATCAAGGATACAGATGACATCATATATAACTGTTTGCATTAACATCAAGAATAACCTTAAACAACCTTAGTAGTAGTAGTAGTAGTAGTAGTAGCATGTTTTTCTTAGAAGGTTCTCCAGGTCTGGGGCATCCTGATCTCCCCTTGAAAGTTTCTTGGGTCTGGAGTAGCCTAAATCTACCCTTGAAAATTTCCTTGGTCTGGGGTAGTCTAAATTTTCCCTAGAAATGATCATCTGTGTTTTGACCATCTCCCTATTCTGACCATCTGTATGAATAAACATTTTTCCCTGGAGCTAAATCTAGTAGCTTTTCTTCTTAACCCATTCTTGGATGAGTCTAACTAGATCATAGTTCACCTAAATAAATCTTCTGTTGTAAAATAAGTGCACACCATGGGGGATCTCTTCTGGTTAACCTTTGCATATACGAAAATTCACTGACTTTTAGCTAGTAAAGGTTTACTAACTTTTACCCATGTATCCTAACATCAGCTTTTTTTTTTTTTTCCTCCAGGATTATTGCAGGGCTCAGTGCCTCCACTATGAATCCACCGCTCCTGGAGGCCATTTTTTTCCACCTTTTGTTGCCCTTGTTGTTGTAGCCTCGTTGTGGTTATTATTATTGCCATTGTTGATGTTGTTCGTTGTTGGACAGGACAGAGAGAAATGGAGATAGGAGGGGAAGACGGGGGGTGGGGGGGGTGGGGGGGGGAAGATAGACACCTGCAGACCTGCTTCACTGCCTGTGAAGCGACTCCCCTGCAGGTGGGGAGCCAGGGGCTCCAACCGGTCCTTGCGCTTTGTGCCACATGCGCTTAACCCACTGCGCCACCGCCTGACCCCCTAACATCAGCTATTTAACTACACATCCTCTATTATTCATTATGAATGCCTGTAAGTGGAAGCAGGGGTTTTGTGGGTGAGGATAAGCAATAGGGCCTCTTTATATAATTAGGTGAAGACCACAGTCTGTCACTCATACTATAATCTCCCGTAATTCTGGCTTTTGGTCTGAGTCCAGCTAATTGAGAAACTGTAGTGGTGATGAGTAGCTCCTTTTCAGAAAGCCTTTCAATGGGTACAGCAGCTTCTGCTCTTAGGCTATTTTTGGTCTTGTCACACTCGCTGCCATAATACTTGTCACAATGTACTTCCCCCAGGGATCTCCTTTTATTGTCCCCAGGTATTATTTGTGCATATCCAACTATAGCCAATAAGTCCTCAAATTATCAATGTAATTAAAAACAAATAGTTTCGGTTTAGTCTAGAACTTCCTGCTCTGTAGTTGGTGTCCAGCCTGTTCGGACTTCTTCTGGCAACAGATGTGAAGTCACCTCCGCCATTACACAAAAGAGATAAATACTTTCAGTTCAGTTCTGGCTTGCTTGGATTTTGTCTGACAGCAGCCGTGATGTCACCTTCGCCTTCCACCAGACCAATAGGTTATATATATGAGAAAATTGTAGAGTCAAAGTCTCAGAAAGGAAGGAAACCAAGTAGCAGTGATCAGAAAGTGAACTGTATGGAAATGATGTTGTAGAAACGTGCAACTATTGCTAACAATTCTATTTAGGGAGTAAGTGGCTGAATTATGATAAAAGAGCAAATTAATGAGAATATATAATTTTAAAGAATTGAAGATCAGGTAGATGGAGTGTTATCTATTAGCTAATTGAAATAACGAGTACTGAAGTAGTTGAAGGATGCCCATGAGCTAGGAAACCACTCATACAGAATGAGGAGGAGGTCATGTAGTTGCCTGCTCTTGCCATATGTGCAGCCCAGATCTGAACCCCTCAATCACATAGGAGTGCTATAAATGTGACAGGGGAAGCAAATGTGTTTCTCTCCATGTCTCTGAGTAGAAAAGAAAGAAAGAAAAAAAGGAAGAAAGAAACAAAGAAAGAAAGAGTCTAGGTACAGTGAAATGATGCATGCACAAGATGCCAGCTCAATATATATGGAAAAATGATGCAGGGTTTAGGAGATACCAACTAAAGCCTAAGGACATAGAGTTATAAAATCAGGATGTACCAAATACAAATATTAAGGTGTTCAGAGAGTAAAGGAAACTGTCCTTAAATATAAAATGAATGCTAATAGATAATGTACTGTGTTTCTCTACCATTCCTTGAAGTACAATATCTAACTTCAATAAATAAATAAATAAATAAATACATAAATAAATAATAGTGGGCTACAGGGGAAATCGTATATAGCACAAGTCATCAAAATTTGAGAATTGCAGTAAAATATTGAATTATATATTGGATTGAAGCTTTGCAAAGTGATTTTATAATAATTAAACTATTCTAATTGAACTGCACTGCTTCAGAAAAGACTGTCAAATTTGCATAATGTATAATCATATACTGCACTGAAAAATTCCAAATGACTACTTACTAACTAGCCATCCTTTGCCATTACTGCTAATAGCATAAAAGCTTAACCAAAATAGAAATTAGCTATTGTTATTTGGTGGAGAGAGGACTTAGACTGAGGTTAAAATTGAATCATCAGTTGATATGTGTCCAGAGCATATTGTGGCACGGCAATTTAGTATCAACTATCTTTTATTCTAAAAATGCATATCAAGGGAGGATTTCTGAAAGAGGCTCATATACATTTATTCATTAAAATGAAAAAGATTGCTTTATTTTTATTGTTATTTTCATCATTCAAAACTGTTTTTAATGACTTCTGCATATGTTAGATGGCAAGTCAGAGTGACATCATAAACAATCTCTAGGTTACATGTCACTTCTCTTCACTCAGCTTAGAGTGAGAATGCTACTGTGTTCTTTATATGTCCACCTCCATATATTTTGAAGGAAAAGCACTGTATATTTTATTTCTTTGTTGAAAATAAAATGTATCAAGTTATACATGTCACAAATGTCAAAATAAATGAATATATTTTTTAACCAGCAGTGAGGTACAAAGCAAAAAGACTGGTAATATTATTGGTTACATACCATTAATAATTGTTGACAATGTTTTGACTTTTACCCTTAACACTTTTTTTAATTTTATGTGAATAAACTATAAGAAGTAGACAGAAATCTAACAGATTCCCTCTTGCTGGCTTACAGGATTTATTTTTTATATGCATTTATTTATTTTCCCTTTTGTTGCTCTTATAGTTTTTTTATTGTTGTTGGAGTTATTATTGTTGGTTATGCCATCATTGTTAGATAGTACAGAGATAAATGGATAGAGGAGGGGAAGACAGAGAGGGGGAAGAAAGTCACCTGCAGACCTGCTTCACCTCCTGTGAAGCGACTCCCCTGGAGGTGGAGTGCTGGGGGCTTGAACCTGGGTCCTTTTGCGGGTCCTTGAGCTTCACACCACGTGTGCTTAACCTGCTGCACTACCACCTGACTCCCCGCCATACAGAATTTATGTGTTCTCCTCTCTGAGGGTCAATACAGTATGATTATATTTCTAATTTGTTGGGTTATTCAATGAGAGATTATTTTTGCCTAGTGTGACCTAATCAAATGAACCCTTAACTGTGTAGCTGTGATACCTTCTCAGGAGAATATTTCAAAGCCAAAGTTGTTTCTCTGAATAAAATGCCTTCAAGAAATAGCCTGCCTTGCTATAAGAAGGCAATAAGGATTAGGCATAAAAGTGACTTTCAGAAATAGAACAATTCCTGGCCAGAAATTGGTAAGAAAACATAGACCTTGGGAGTCCGGCTGTAGCACAGCGGGTTACACAGGTGGCGCAAAGCACAAGGACCAACCTAAGGTTCCCTGTTCCAGCCCTGGCTCCCCCCTTCAGGTGTCTATTTTTCCCTCCCCCTCTCTGTCTTCCCCTCCTCTCTCCATTTCTCTCTGTACTATCTAACAACAACAACAATAATAACTACAACAATAAAACAACAAGGGCAACAAAAGGGAATAAATAAATAAATAATAAATTAAAAAAAGAAAACATGGACCTCTATCCTATAATTTTACATCAATAATTTTAGTGAGTTTAGAAGAAGACCTCAACTGTTATTGGACATCTGGGTTGCTGCCAAGTTCAGACCATTACAAATTCTGCTGCTATGAACATAGGTAAACATAAATCTCTTCTGATAGGTGTTTTTGTCTCCTTTGGTTAAATTCCCAGAAGAAAAATTGCTTCATCATAGAGTAGGTTATATATAGCATTCTTAGAATTCTCCATACTATCTTCTACAAGAGTTCGACCAATTTACACTCCCATTAACAAAATGTATCTCGTTTTTATTTGCATTTCTCTGATAATCAGTGACTTTAAGCACTTTCTCATGTATTTGTTGACCTTCTGAATCTCTTCTTCCATAAGGATTCTGTTTAAAAAATTATATATATATATATATATATATATATATATATATATATATATATATAATAGAGTACTACTCACTATTAAAAATGATGAAGACATCATGTTAAGGAGGTAAACAAAAACCAGAAGGGCAAGGACAAAATCGAATAATCTCAATAATAAGTGGGACCTAACTAGAGACATAGAGGGAGAAAACAAAATGAAAAGTGAACTGAACATAGTGTATTGCATTAAAGCAAGGAATTCTGGGGAAAGGCAGAATAGAGGGAAGAGTGGAAGAGAATTGTGAGGCAGGCATCTATAATGAAATTATATGCATGTGGCAATGACTGCACTGTAAAACATTAAATCCTCAATGAAAAATAAGAATAGCTCAAGTTTTAGATGTGATTACTTTCTCAAAAAACACATTTATTTCATCATGATGATTCAATGAATATTAAGACCTCTTTATATATTCCTGGACCCCTAGACTCCTGATCCATGTAAACTATGATATTATAAGTATATATCACATCCGCCTGTTAAATTTGTAGTAATTTATCATACAGCAACAGAAAATTGAACTCACAATATGATGATGGTTGGGTAAGTAACTCAATGAGTAGAGTGGAGAATTTAAATTCATGAGGTTCCAATTTTGATTCCCAGTACTGCATGAGCTAGCTACACTCTCGCATGAAATACATAAATAATAGCCCAGGAGGAGTCATCACAGAGGGCATCTCCAAAGGGAGAGCTCTGGATATGAAACCCTAAACTTTATCCTCTACACTGCCTTTTCCAGATTTTGCGCTCTCTCTCTCTCTAAAATTACATAAGTAGATCTATAAAATTTAAATATATGTACAATCTGAATCTTTTGTTTAATTTATCCACTTGGTATTTATTTATTTTGCTTTTTTTTTTGCTTTGATTCAATATTTTAAAAATTGCAGTGTAGACATCTTTTTATTAAACTTTTCTGTTTACCATAGTTCCTAACATTATCTAAGACCAAATAACTTTATTCCTTCTGTTTAATTCTCCCTGGTAAATAATTTAGATCACCCCTAAGCAAGTTATTTAAACTCTGAATGTCCTGATATAAAGAGCAAGATAAGCCTGGTGACATCTTGGGTAATACTATCTTAAAAACCATATATATGGAGGGTCCACTTCCATTATTAACTATCAATGTATATGTAATACATAAAGAAATATTTGATTCTTAAGATATACTTATTAAACATTACCCTGTGTGAGGATTCTGGTTTTAGTACCCAGTCCGCATGTGCAGGGATAAAGCTTTACGAAAGGTGGAACAGTGCTGCAAATGTCTCTCTTTCTTCTTCTATATCTCCTCCTTCCTTCTTAATTTCTCTTTATCCTATATAACTAAAATGAATAAATATAAAATATACTTAAATAAATATCTATTAAATGAATATATGTGTATTTAAGAAAATAAAGATGTGATAAATTAGTTGCATTTGAAAGTCATCATATATATATATATATATATATATATATATATTTTTTTTTTTTTTTTTTTTTTTTGCCTCCTGGGTTGTCACCAGGGCATGGATTCATTATGCCTGCACTATGAATCCACTGCTCCTGGAGGCTATTTTTTCCCTTTTTGTTGCCCTTTTTTTTTATTGTTGTTGTGGTTCTTATTGTTATTGCTGTTGTCATTGTTGGATAGGACATAGAGAAACCAAGAGAGGAGGGGAAGACAGAAGGGAGAGAGAGAGACAATCACCTGCAGTCCTACTTTACCGCCTGTGAAGCGACCCCCCTGCAGGTGGGGAGCAAGGGGCTCGAACTGGAATCCTTACACGGGTCCTTGTGCTTCACACCATGTGCATTTAACCCGCTACACTACCACTCAGCCCCCAGTGTATCAAGATTTAAATCATATATTAATCCAGTTCCTATAACATATAACTAAGTCGTTGCATATTTACATATATATATTCAAGAACCTCCAGTTTTATCTATATAATCAAATCAATTAGAAACTATTTCTTGATATACCCTTTTTAATATATGAAAAACTTAGTCTATTATAATGATGGTAAATATTCCACAAAGAAAAACAAATTCTCAAACATATTACCTCATGATTTATGATTATTTTTAAATTTGTATTTAATTATATATTTATTGAATAGAGACAAAGAGAAAGCCAGAGGGAAAGGGAAGGTAGAGGGGGAGCAAGAAAGAAAGACATCTGTATCACTGCTTCACCACTCATGAAACTTGTATCATGAAGCTTGAAGGTGGGGACAGGGGCTTAAACCTATGTCTTTGCACATGGTAACATGTGTGTTCAACCAGGTGTGTCACCAGCTGACCTGAAGTTTTGATCATTCTATAACATTTATTAGTACCAAATTGATTTCAATTTCATTCTACTCCCTAGACATTAGTTTCTAATACAAATTACTTATTACTCACAATTTCGTATAATATTATCTCTCTTTTCATTCATCCTACCCAGACTCCAAATTTCTCTCCTACTCTATGTGCATGACATTCTCTCATAATAGGAATATCCTTCTACTAAGACAATAGTTCTTAAGCTTCAGAGTACAAATAGTTGATAAGTTGATTAAAATACAAATGTTTGGCTTATCTCAAATGTATGATTCATTAGGTTGTATATAGTTCAATCTATTTTCATGCTTTACTTTATTTTCATACATTCTTATTTTAAATTCCATTACATCTGCACATTTTGACCAGAAAGTCTGAGTGGTAACTAGTTGGCTCTCACTCCTGGTAAGTGCACTGAAACTGATAGCTCAAATCCTAGTCTTTATATTATCACATACCTTTTTTTTCAGTTATTTCCAGTTTGATTAAGATATAACAGAAATGCACCTCTGAATAAGTTAAAGGCAAACAACCTGATTTGAGTCATATATCGTTTGAGATTGAACAATAAGCTAGGTCCACATCCTTTGTATAAGTCATAGACTGGAAGAACTGTCATATTTCACCTTCTTTTTAAAATTTTTATTTATAAAATGGAATTACTGACAAGACCATAGGATAAGAGGGGTACAATTCCACACAAGTTATGCCAATTTGGAGCTTATCCTGGTCTCTTAGAGATTCATATAAGTACCCTTTCACATTCTCTTGGCTGTGTGTGTGTGTGTGTGTGTGTGTGTGTGTGTGTTGTGTATGTGGCATTTATTTATTCATTCATTTATTTATTTTTATTAGTGATTTAATATTGATTTACAAAATTTTGCTCAAGCAAGTTGCACTACTTTCTATTCTCATCAGCAATATATGAGAAATATGTATGAGTACCTCAGCATTATCTTCAACAATTGATTTTCTCATAGTTGTATTTTACTAACTTTAGAGGCTTGATACAACAATGGATGAGGTGACTCAGTGGTAGAATGTAACATCTGTTTGTATGTGGATATGCACTCCATCCCTGAAACCCATTATCAGGTCAAGTTGTAATTTGCCATCATCACTGCAAAGTTAGTTTTACAGTCCTTTGTGAATTAAGAGGATTTTCCTCTCACAGGTAACATTACATCAGGTTTGTTAGTAGTAGATTGTTTTTTGCTTTATGTGTTTATTAATTTTTTACTGGATAGAGTCAGAGAGATATTGAGAAGGGAGGGGTAGATAGAGAGGGAAAGAAACAGAGAAAGACCTGTAACACTTGTGAAGCTTTCCTACTGCAGGTGGGGACCAGGGGCTTGAACCCAGGTACTTGCACATTGTAATGTGTGTATTTAACAGGTGCATCACCACCTGGTCCTTAATAATAGATTTTATATATTATATCTATATACAATATTAACCAATTTGCTTATAATTATTTTTCTAGTAATTGACGAACATGTTATGTTGAATTACAAGGTTAAACTATCTGAAAATCCCAGTATTTCATTACATTTTTGCATATACACAAACAATTATTTAGGGTTATCTGATGTTTTGTGTTTATAATACCTTATCTGAAAATTTCATATACTATATATTAATATATATACATATATATGTCATCCATATACTTATCTGTATTTTTTCAGTGAAGCAATAACCTATATAAGAGGAATATTAATTTCTATCCATAGCAGAATCTGTATTAGAACTCCATAATTATGCACATTAAAATTTTTAATAAAAACTCAATATACAGGGTGTAATAAAATTAATAAATAGCCTTGCTCAAATTCAGAAAAATGACTGTCAAAGAGATAACTTAAAAACTTTGCTTTTGGGAGTCAGGCAGTAGCACAGCAGGTTAAGCACATGTGGCACAAAGCCAAAGGACTGATATAAGGATTCCAGTTCGAGCCCCAGGCCCACCTGCAGGGGAATCACCTTCACAGGCAGTGAAACAGATCTGCAGGTGTCTCTCTTGCTCTGCCCATCTCTGTCCTCCCCTCCTCTCCATTTCTCTCTGTCCTATCCAAGTGCGACAACATCAATAACAACAATAATAACCACAACAATAAAACAACAAGGGCAACAAAAGGAAATAAATAAAAAACTTTAAAAAAAAACTTTGCTTTTCAGAGTACTTCAGATTTTGCATAAAATGGGTTGTGAACCTGTGTAGACTGTCTCTTAAGGTGTAAATATTTGAGTATTTTTGTTTGTTTTTTTAACATATATTGCCACAAATTTAAATTTGACATTTATAGTGAAGTAATATTTTAATGATGATTATAAAACTGAATTTTTCTGTTTTTCTTGTGATGGAATAGTCAAATGTTATTGCTTGATTAAACAATTCAAAATCAGAAATCATGACCTAGTGAACCTTTAGGGAGACACCTGTTGTATCAGTGAGCAATGTAGTTGTAAACACTTGTAATTCTGAGTCATTGAGGCAAAAACTGTCAAAACATTGCTAAAACTGACAAGAATGTATGGTTCATTAGTCCAGGAACTGATGCATTATAAACCAGTTGCTGATCAGCTTAATAATTTGAATAAAGTTGCATGCTTATGAAAAAAATGTGCCAGCTGTTATAATTAAATTCCAACTCATTCCTGGAAGAAAGGTACATTTTATTGTGAGCATTTATCAGAAAGCTAAACCTAACTTCTATCAGAGCACCTTAATCAATAGTCAAATTGAAAATATCATTGTTTTAATTGAAAATTCCCAACTACTTTCACAGTATTGACTTTTGAGACTTAACAGTGTCAATAAGTCAAATCTCTGTTAATTAACATAGAATCAGCTTATAAATAATTTAACGTTCAGAATAGTTAAATAAGACAAAAAATATTCATCAGTAGTAGAAAATGTGTTTTATCCTGGAGTTATTTTTCCTGATATCCAAGATCCATTTATGCATGCAAAACAGATTTGTAAATTACACTTTGCTTTGTTCTTTCAACAAGAGAATTGTTCCAAATTTGCTTAATAAATAAAGATTCTATATGAGACATCACATACATTTCTCTCCACCACTGCATTTCCTCTCTCCCTACCTCCATTCTTCCTTCCTCCATTACTCCCTTCCACTTTTTATTTTATTTCTTTCTCTATTTTTTATTGATTTAATAATGACTGGCATGACTGTTAGATAACAAAGGAACAATTACACACAATTCCTAACACCAGAGTTCTGTATCCCTTTCCCTCTGTCGGAAGCTTCCCTACTCTTTATCCTTCTAGGAGTATGAACCAAAATTCTTTCTTTTCTTTTTTTAAAATTTTTTTAAAATTTATTTCTTTATTGGGGAATTAATGTTTTACATTCAACAATAAATACAATAATTTGTTCATGCATAACATTCCCCAGTTTCCCATTTAACAATACAACCCCCACTATGTCATTTATCATCCTTCATGGACCTGTATTCTCCCCACCCACTCACCCCAGAGTCTTTTACTTTGGTGCGATATGCCAATTACATTTCAGGTTCTACTTGTGTCTTCTTTTTTGATCTTGTTATTCTTTCTGTGGTGCAGAAGGTGGAAGGTCTGGTTTCTGTAATTGCTTCTCTGATGAACATGAATGTTGGCAGGTCTACGCATCCCCAGCCTGTTTCTGTCTTTCCCTGATGGGATAGGGCTCTGGGGAAGTGAGGTTCCAGGACACATTGGGGAGGTTATATGCCCAGGGTAGTCAGTTGGCATCGTGGTAACATCTGCAACTTGGTGGCAGAAGCAGTTACTTTATTTCTTTCCTTTTTAATTTTTCCTCTCCTGTCGGGCTGAGCTTCACTGATGGGAGACAGACGACCAGGGACTCATGGTTGAGCTGTATGCAGTATCTCTTTATTCATGCAGGACGCAGCGTAATCTATACTAAGCTAGACTAAACTAACAACTAACTAAAATGAACAATGTTGTCTTTATATATACTTCCCAAGTAGGGTGTGAACAGGATGTGACACAGAGAGGATGGAGTGAAAAGTGACTGGTGAAAATCAGGGTATGAAAAGGAGAGGATCAGGGTGTGATAAGGAGAGGGGGTGGAGCAGGTGAGAATTCTACCACTAAACCACCAATGCCCTGGAGGGAAGGTGGTGCTTTCTGTAAATGTAAAAGTGATTTACGTAAATAGATGGCAGTGGTTATATAAATAGAATACAGTGGTTATGTAAATAGAATGCAGTGTTAAGCAGGTTTGATTTAAACCAAATGAAATAGAAGGGTTTTTTTAAAGCAGAATTAGAAGATACCAACAATTCCCCTTTTCTTTTTAACTAATGGCCATGGTATCGGGATTGCGGGGCACTTTGTGAAGCAGGGAGACTGATAAGAGGCACACCTTTTTGGGGGTTATACTGTCCCTCCTTGCTCAACCTCTCCGTGGAGAGAGACACTAACAGGATTGACACACCCCTCAAGCTCAAGCCCTTCCAAGTTCAACCACATCCTCACAATTCCCCAACATCTCTCTCTTACTTTATGGCCATATATAACTGGGTCAATGTCTGTAAAAGGTTTCATCTCTGTCAGGGGAATAGCAGTGTAGGGGTGAACAGAAACCTATATCATACAGGCATTTTCAAAAGAACTGGCATAAGACATGGAAAACAAAATAGGCGAGCAGCAATAACCAGTGTGATGCCAAGGGGAGGCCTGAGGGGGTATTTTCTGCCTCAAAGGGCAAGGTCTAGCAGGCAAAAGGGCATTTCTTGCCTCTGGGGGTATCAATTGCCTCTGGGGGAGCTTCATGCCTCTGTGGGCATCTCTTGCCTCAAAGGGCTTTTCCTGCCTCTGTGGGCATAAGCTAATAAGGAGGGGGAGTTTTCTGTCTCTGGGAACAGAGCCTGCAGGCGAGGATACATGGCCTATAAAGTCTGAAGGCTCTGACTGAAGTTAGTCTTTGAGAAACACAGCAACGTGTACCAGTAAGTCCAATGGAGGTATCAGTCTAAAGTAGCTGACCACAGAAGAAAATGCCAAGGGATTAAATGCTGCATGTCTGTCTCGATGGGGAATGTCAGCCACCAGAATTCTGCTTTTCTGTAGAGAGTGATCTTTGGAGTCTGTGAATCTGTTTCTTCAGGTCGTACCTGGTCACATCATTGGTTTCCAGGGGTGTGTGTAGTCATTCCATCTTGTGGGTGATGTCAGAGAATAGGATCCAAATGGATTTCCAGGAATTCCATTTGAGTAGATGCTTTTTCATGTGAAGACTTGACAGATGAAATTCACTTACTTGTCAAACAAAACTTGTAGCAGATTAGAAGTTTACTATAATTGATAACTCCATTATAATTGGGAGTCCTTTCTAGTATGATTTTAAGGTTGTTTAAACAGTTTAAACTCAATAAAAAGTGGAAAGGTAAACAGAAGAACCACAGTAGAAACCTCAGGCATGAGAATAATTAACATAATCATTGCACTATCTGGCCCACCCATAACTCATACAGTTTTCAGGATTAAATGTTTCAGATTTATGCCAAGACGTAAAAAAACAAATCAAAGGAGGAAAAAACAATTTTTTGGATTGTTTTTGGATGTCTCTAGAAATCATGGCTGCGTCTAGCTTTTTTTTTAAGTCAATGTCAAGCAAAAATTCAGTCATTTAAATCACTCTCTTACGAAACGCAACTTGAACCAGATTATGTAGATCTCACCATGTAGTGTCGTGAGTCCCCGGAGGGCGTCCTAGTCCAAAAAGCTTCTCAAAATTCCATTTAGGGTGCTTCTGACTGTTCCTGCTGTATTGCTTCAGGCACCCATTTTTAAAAGCGTCTTC
The DNA here is from genome assembly GCF_950295315.1 of Erinaceus europaeus. Classification (NCBI taxonomy): domain Eukaryota; kingdom Metazoa; phylum Chordata; class Mammalia; order Eulipotyphla; family Erinaceidae; genus Erinaceus; species Erinaceus europaeus. The sequence goes on from NC_080172.1 coordinate 88,153,969, forward strand.
CCATCAAAGAAAGAATCCAATCAGGAGAGTAGAACTAACTATGTGTCTCTATTCTTGGGGACTGCCAGGTACTGGAGAACACTTCTCAAATTAGAGTAGTCCTTCTCCATGGGAAACATGTGAGAAGAAATCCAGAAAGTCCCAGTGGAAATCCCCATGCATATCCTAAGGTCTACGATCACGGTCATAAAGAACCAAATTGTGGCCCAGAGCAAAATGCAGTCCTTCCCCTCGGGAAACATGGGCAAGGGAATCTAGAAAGTCCAAGGAGAAATCTCCGTGCATCTCCCAAGCTCTATGATCTTGGTCATAAGAAACCAAAGTTCCCGGTCAGGCAACTGAAGTGTGGCCCAGAGTAAAATGTTTCAGAGACAGACAACACTCTCCAAAGCTTCTCTGGATACATTGAGCTGACTTTTTCAGATAGAAAGATAAAAAGAGAGGGACAGATGACAGAACCACAGGACAGAAGTGTCATCTAATAGTACACTTGGAAGTCACTCAGGTTGGAAACTAGGTACTGTATATCATAAAGAAGGTGTACTATCCAGATGAGTTATATTGCTGGTCTTCCTTCTTTATTTGTGATTAATAGTGGATTACAAGTGAGTTAGCCCTCTTCTAATTTGAAGGATTTATAAAAATATTTTATTGTGGAGAGGAAGTGTTAGGGAGGTACTCACTGCAAACTCTAGTGTACTTCTGCTTTCAGGTATATATTTTGCAGTAGTTTATAGATACGTGTGAACATACGCTCTCTCTCACAGAAACAGGTGTATATCTAGGTATTGGGACTTTGTTAGAAAGTGAACCACCTGAGATGAAATTAGAGTATACTATGAAAGGAACAGTCTTACCGAGTAATGAAGCTGAAGGGTTGTCATTCTACAAGTGAAGTCTCTGGACACAGTCTGAAGTGAAGCATGTTGAGGTGGCAATCATTGCGTTGGTTAGGTTGTGATCGGCAGATGCAATATTATTTGGTATGGATTGAGAGAGGCATACGGGAAAGTGGGCCCTATCCAAAGGTTCCAGGACTGGGGGAAGTATGGGCTCTATAGTGGAGATGTGAGGTTCCTGCTGTCTTAGGGTTCAAAAAGACAATCGATAGTTAATGTTATCATCACATTAATTGGTAATTGGGTTAACTTTGAAAAGTCCTTTTGTTAGGGTTTGTTGTACAGTACCCAGTATCTTGTATATAGCTGTGCTATTGGATGCTTCTGATCTACTTGGTCTAGGCTTTTCCATGATTGCTCAACAATTTGTTTGGCTTCATATGTTAACTCTCTTTTCAGTCACCAGGTTCCAGATGTCATCAGGATGCTGGCCAGGCTTCCCTGGATTGAAGACCCCACCAATATGTCCTGGAGCTCAGCTTCCCCAGAGACACACCCTACTAGGGAAAGAGAGAGGCAGACTAGGAGTATGGACCAACCAATCAATGCCCATGTTCAGCGGGGAAGCAATTACAGAAGCCAGACCTTTTACCTTCTGCAACCCACAAAGACCCTGGGTCCATGCTCCCAGAGGGATGGAGAATGGGAAAGCTATCAGGGGTGGTATATGGAGATTGGGTGGTGGGAATTGTGTGGAGTTGTACCCCTCCTACCCTATGGTTTTGTTAATTAATCCTTTCTTAAATAAAAAAATATATATATGTTATTGTTTGTTTTTATTTCCACCAGGGTTGTTAACTGTGACTCAGTGTGAGCACTACAAATCCAACACTCCTGGCAGCCATTTTATCCTTTCTTTTTTTATTTCTATTTTATTTGATGAGACAGAGAATAATTGAGAGCGGAGGAGGAGATAGGGAAAGAGAAAGACACCTGTAAACCTGCTTTACCACTTGTGAAGTGCTGCTCCCCCTGCAGGCAGGGAGTAGTCTTTCTTATGAGAACACTGCTCTGTTTTTGTTTGTTTGTTTTTGTTTTTTATGGTGCTGGGGATTAAACCCAGAACCACAGAACCTGAGTGTTAAAGCCTCTTTATATAACTACTATACTAACTACCCAATCCTTCTTTATTTCATCTTAATATTATAATTATATGATTATGTGTGAAAGGATTCACATGTGAATCCTAATATGTTGTCACTCTGGCTTAGATTTTTGTCTAGAGGTGGAGAAGTAATGTAAAATAATCCTAAAATGTGTAGAATGACCTGAAATACTGTGTAGACAGTGCTGAAAAATAAGTTCTGCTACAGGAAAAACAGAAGGGTCTTGTTAAAACTAATGGCGTTTTTTTCAAAATCATTTTACTATGGAGCATAAATGTTTCTAGTATAGTTGTTAACATATGGGTACAGTTACTTATCTCCCCATGATAAGGATATGCATACAACTTTTGTATCAACTTAAGTCCTTCTTTGCCATCAGGCATCAACTCTCTGGTGATATCTCTTCCCCCTGCAGTTCACTCCTCCCCCAGAGTCCTATGCTTTGACAAAATATAGTATACACAGTCTATGTTTCAACTTTCACCTTGTACTTAATTACTCACTTCATTTTTTAATTATTTATTTTGACAGGACAGAGAGAGATTGAGAAGGGAAGGCAAGACACATACAGGGAGAGAGAGGGAGAGAGAGAGAGAAAGGGAGAGAGAGAGAAAGAGAGAGAGATAGAGATTCTTGTAGCACTGATTTACTGCTGTTGAAGCTTCCTAATCTGCAGGTGGGAACAAGGGAGTTGAACTCAACCCTTTCTTTGCACATGATGATATTGAGTATTCAACCCTAACCAGCCTCATATTTTCTTGTTTCTTAAGTACTCCATATAAGTTATATTATCATTATACTATTATTAGTAGTATTTTCCTCTTTTCCACTTATTTCAATTAACATGATTCCCTTGAGATCCATCCAAGATGAGTCATAGGAGATGGCTTCATTTTTATCAGCAATATATATAACAACTTTCTTAGCCACCATTTTTCCTCAGATATCTCGGCTGTTTCTAACTTTGGTCTATTATAAATTGGGCTGCTATAAGCATAGGTGTACAGAAATATCTTAAGGTAAGTGTTTTTTGTTTTCTTTGCATAAATTTATAGGAGAGGAAATTTTAGTTTGAATGATAGGTCCTATTACCCAGGTGTACTTTTGAGTAATCTTCAGATTGTCTTCCATAAGACTTGGCACAATTTGCATTCTTATTAGCAGTAGGAAAGAGTCTCATTTTTCATACATCTCAGCCAACACTTGTCATTTGAGTTCTTTCTATTTTTTTAATATTTATTTTATTTATTTATTCCCTTTTGTTGCCCTTGTTGTTTTATTGTTGTGGTTATTATTATTGTTGTTGTTGGATAGGACAGAGAGAAATGGAGAGAGAAGGGGAAGACAGAGAGGAGGAGAGAAAGATAGACACCTGCAGACCTGCTTCACCGCCTGTGAAGCGATTCCGCTGCAGGTGGGGAGCCGGGGTTCGAACCGGGATCCTTATGCCAGTCCTTGTGCTTTGCACCACCTGCGCTTAACCTGCTGTGCTACAGCCCGACTCCCTTGAGTTCTTTCTAATGTATGACATTCTCATAGGTGTAAACTGGCATCTAACTATTGTCTTTGCTTTCATTACATTTATAATCTGTGACTTCTCATATATTTGTTGGGCATGTGGATATGCTCTTAGGTAAAGATTTTGTCCATATTCTCCCCCCATGTTTAAATTCTTTTTTTAATTAGTGAATATATATATTTATATATATATATATAACATATATATACATATATATATGTTTTGGTGGTGGTTCCTTTTGCTGTGCGTAACTTTCTCTGATTATTGGATTACCATCGATTTACTTTTGTTTTGGGATTCCTGTCATTTGGCTCAAGTCATCAAAGACATTTGCAAAACATATATCCCGAAGTGTTCTACCAAAATTTTCTTATCAATATTTGATATTTTGTCATCTAATACACATAGTTTTGATCCATTTGGAGTTGAATTTTATGTATTATGATATGTGATGGTCCTGCCTCATTCTTCTGAATGTTTTAATCCGACTGTCACAATGCCACTTATTGAAAAGACTTGATGAAGAGGATGTATAGTGTACATGTGTGTAATAAAGCACAGCTGAGACTGCTGGCTGAGGACTGTGCAGATTGTGGGGAACTGAGGACTGACCGTGAAGGACACGTTAAGGACACATGTGAAGGCTTTGATTCCTGCATTGAAACGTGTGGTGAAATGATTGCAGAGATGGGGCAGGCCATGAGGTAGCAGAAGACATGATACCTGGTATCATTGTGCTGTACCTTGGTGTGAATAATAGAAGCAGAACTGAATGGCAGATAACACTATGGAAATTATCTGGGGGCATGGGGCTGAGTACACTGAGTACAGTAAGCCCATGACCATGGGCATGAGCTGCACGAGCTGTGAAGCAGTGCTGCAGGCTGGGCTCTGGGAGAAGTTGTGCCTGGACTTACTGCTTTGAAAATGCAAAATGGTTGTCTGCTTTTTAGTAGCCGTGGGTCCTTCATTCAAGAATGCCAGACTCAGTGTTCAGCACAGACTAGGACCTGTCTTGTAGTTCTACTTGTCTAGTTAACTGAGTCCCCTGCTTCTCTCCCTGTGTTTTGGGACTTTCTCTGTTCCTAGGACTTTTTCTATGAATGTTTGTTCAAGTAATTTTGAAATTTTTGTATCTGAAGCTTGTGTTGTTGTGGTTTCAAAGCAGAGAACAATCCCAGAACTGATAAACAGTTGCCACCTTAGAAGTAAAAACATCTAGGTGGTAGGATACCTGGTTAAGCACACATATTATGGCAAAAGAACTCGAGTTCAAGCCCCTGATTCCCATTTGCAGGGGAAAAGTCTACAGGTGTCTCTCTGTCTTGTCCCCTCTATATCCCCCTCCCTTCTCAATTTCTCTCTGTCTATAACAAATTAAAAAAATAAATAAATAAAATAGAATACTTGAAAAGCATTACTTAAAAAAGAAGTAAAGATGAATTATTTATTTACAATATAAATAGAGGCCTTCTCACATTTGGTTCCCCTTCCTGCCATGTAAACATCAAAATTGTCTAGTGACTAAAACATAAATTGTGGGAATAATTATAAAAAACTCACATGGATATGAAAAGTGAGGAAATAATTTCAGTTATTTCCTTGTTTACTCCTAAGATGAGTAAAGTCCTTATTTATAGGTATTTGAGTCACATATTTGTTAAGAACTGGAAAGGATATCAACTCCTTTCTGCCACCTACTATTCAAGTATTATCGCTGCTAGTAGGCTGGGAAGTAGCAGAAATAGTTTTATTACCTGTTGCTCCATCCATTTTAATAATCTATGCTGCCTCTTGGACTTTTGTGACAAATTTCCTCCTTTACTATTACCCTTGATGTTTAATTCATTTTCATTTATTTGTAGAGAAAGTATTTGAACTACTAAAACTTATTTTATGTATTATTTCATTAAATTTATCATGTGAATGTGAAGTTCAATCTTCGACAAATCTGGAAGGGTGATGAACATTATAACATCATCTTTGTACTTTTCAACAGATGTTAAGTTTCAATATTAGAATAGATTTCTTCACCTGAAGTTTATCCAGTCATGATCTTAATTACTGCTGAAGAATACCAGTATCTTCATTCAAAAACAAATATAAAAACCCTTTAACTAAAACTGCAAAATTGAATCAGAGCACAGGGGTAGGACATCTTAGGGAGTTGAGAGTGATTAGGGTGTGCCTTGGTGCTGCTAATCCTCCTTGTCAGAAATAGAATCAAAGAAAAAGAATATATCACAAGATTTGGCTAGAGAATTCCCAATCCCATCTCTCAACACATGATTTAAAAAGCACCCATAAGGCAGTTGGTATCAGAATGATGGAGAAAAGGCCATTATCCTCATGTTGTACATTGCATATAAATAAGCTTTTCCCTCCAAACAAGTGATGTGAACAGGCTCACTGTTTAGGTAAGCAGATGGATTAATTTTCTCAGTTTCAATATTAGAAAAAGAATCCTCAAAGACTTCACTTGACTATTAGCTGAGGAAATCCATTTTGAGAAAATAGCCTCTTCTAGAACACAACTGTGCAAAACAACAGATCCTTATTTATATCTGCTGTCACAAATGAAGATAAAAAGTATATAGCTATTACCAAAAATATTCATCATAAATATAAATGATAAACATTTGTTAACCTTGCATCAATAGAATTTGATTTTAAAGCTCATCCTGTTTTGTAATATGGAATTTTGTTTTGAAGATCACTTTAACTCTGGAATCTTTTTGTTGCTCCTGTATAAGGGACAGCATGTTGAATCTTAGATAAAGTGAACTAAGTGCCTTACATAAAAGGACAGGTGTTTCCACTTTCCTGTTAATGACTCTCTAAGTGTGGATGATGATGATCCTTATCAGTCATTACTAAATTTACTTCATAGAAATTAAGAATTAAATTACATTTTCAAGGCTCATTAGGTCTTGTTAAATTTGTTGAATTGCCCACATGTGTATATCTTGTCTTCCATGGGGTATCAGTAAAGCAGGTGTTTCAATTCATTGGAAGCATTGTTGCATTCTATTCTGCCCAAAGATTATTCTATAGTTGTGTTTGAAATTCCATGTTGGATTCTTATATTTGAATCTCAGACTTCATATTATCATATTTGACTATCAAAGCTAACATAAAGAGGAATAATATGGAAAATGTCTCTTATGGGAGCTTTTTAAAAAGAATACTGAACATGAAATTCAAGGGCAGAGAAGGGACCATATTCCAAACCTAATGTTTTCCTCACTTTTCTCAATATTCTGATGCCAAATAGTTGTGAATACAGAGCAAATAGAAAGATCTTTCACATTTCTACCTATGCCCATAGGGATGTCTCTTCCAATGCACTCAAATAACAAATCACAACTCAATTCTCTTTGTTTGAATGCATTGAGTATTAAACTAGCCAAAAATAATTTTTGTTGTTTAAGTCTTCAGTGCGTCCATTGTCCATATATTTTTTCTTTAGCAAGAGGAAAATGCCCCACGCAATGTCACCTTAAGTTTAATGTTCTCCTCTGAACACTTAAACCAAATCAAACAAACTGTATATTTTGGAGTCTAAAATAAAATTAGATTCAAGATCAAATCACATATCTGTCATAGCTTTAAAACAAACATTTATATTTGTGAATCAATCACTTCAAATATGATTAGGAAATCACATAGTATTTGGGAAATAAATTAACATACCTGACCTGTTATTTCATATCATGAGATGCTGTAGTTTGTGCTGTTTACATTGAGGTCTAGAAACAAAATGAATTATCACATTAAATGTCTGACATATTTATCCTGAGGCAAAATAATGTGATAAAAATGATAAAAGATTGAAAATAGATTTAAATTTTATAATTCCACTAAGTAAAGTTTTCTCTTCACCAGGTAATAGTGCCTGCATTTAAGAATGAGAATATCTCTTCTGACAAGTTACAATGGCTTGGTGGTGACACTAAGAACAGTAATAAGATTTGAAATTATTAGCAACCATAAAATTACTCAACAATTGTTATGTCTATTTACAGGCTGTCTTTAATTTTTCTTAAATACATAAGATTTTAAAAAGTGATAATTTCATTGTTCTGATAGTGTAAAGATCCTGACTAATTGGGAAGTGTATATAACTGAAATTATGTGGCATGCTATCAATTAAAGCAGCTTTTTATTACAAGAATATTGACAAATAGATACATGGTTGGCAAAAATAGATAAAAATTAGTTTTGCTGGTAGATCAAAGCCAAATTAAAACTAACAGACCTTATAATACATCTTTAAAAGTAAGATAAATCTAGGAGCTAGATTAAGACACTTTATACAAAAATTCAAAGTGCTTTTGAATTTCAGAACCATGGGTTTCTTAAATATTCCCCAGAAACTGGTGAAAGACCTATAGGATTTCTGTTCACAAAGCAATTCCTTCCTTAAAGAGCTGACTCACAAGTGAAATTATGTTTGCTCATGCCATGGTTCTTCACTTTGGTCTCAAGAACAGTGTTTTTGAAGTTTACATCCTCTTTTCTTCTTGTAACTTATTAAATGGTAGGCAAATAGTCTTATAATGTGAGTTTTTCTGAGGACATTCAATCATAATTTTATATGCAATTAGCTGGAATGGAGAAAAAGTGTAAGTCAATATGTTGAGGTCTGAACCATGTATTATGGTTTTTAATGGTGAAAAGCAGACTAGTAGCAAATTTTCAAAACAAACTAATGTAACAAGAAATACTGGGGAGGTTGCAGGGGCAAAGGAACCCTGTTGCACTATATGTGGGAATGTAAATTGGTCCAACCCCTGTGAAGAGTACTATGGAGAACTTTAAGAAGGCTAGAAATGGGCCTACTCCTATGACCCTGCAATTCCTTTCTTGGGGTTATATCCTAAGGAACCACATATACTCAGCCAAAAAGATCTGTGTATACCCCTATTCATAGCATCATAATTTCTAATACCCCAAACCTGGGAGCAACTTAAGTATCCAAAAGAAAATGTGAAGTTGAGAATGTTGTGGTATATATACAGACCTACTCTGCTGCTAGTGAAGCATACCTTCTGCAGTTAGGGAGCCCGGGTCTTGAACCCAGATTCCTATACAGATCCTTGTGCTTAGTACTATGTGTACTTAACTGGTTGTGCCAAAGCCAGCTCACCCATGACTGTCTTACAAATATACAATTCCCCTAGCAAATAATAAAGAAACAACTCTAATGGAAAACAATCCTGAGTGAAAACCTTAATCACAATGACATATCC